>NC_048595.1:385959819-386152319 GCF_003668045.3 Cricetulus griseus | reverse complement strand
CCCAAAGCCTACTGTCAGGCCCCTCAGTCTCCTCCTCCCACACTTTAAGTACCTCCCTCAGTCTCTTGTACCTCAGCAAAACTGGCTGTCCTGATCTCCTCACCCACACTTTTATCCCCCTCCTCCTCGGCTTCTTCAGCCCACACGGAAGATGCCTTCCCTCAGCTTCCTCAATCCCAACCCGAGAGATGTCTCCTCATCTTCTCAACCCTTTGCCTTATCTCCCCTCAGCTTCTTCACTACACACCCCAGGCATCACCCCTCATCTCACCCCACATCCTTACCTCCCTCCCCCCTCAGCTTCCTCAGCCTATACCCCAGATCCCTCTGCTCATTTCAAGCCACACCCTTACCTCTCTCCTCAGCTTCTTCACCCCACACTGTACCAGGCTTTTTCTTTGGAGCCACCAACCAGCTCCCAAATCATGACAGAGACTTGTTAGTTATGAATGCCCAGCCTAGTTTAGGCTCATTTCTGCCTAGTTGTTTTAACCTAAATTAACCTGTTTCTCTTTATCTACCTTTTGCCTCGAGGCTTTTTACTTTTTCCTTCTGTATTTTCTTTCCTGCTGTCTCTATGTCTGACTGGCTAGCAGCTGCCTGGCTTCTGGCCTCAGGGTGTCTCCCTTGTTCTCTCCTCTCTTCTCTTTTTCTCTCTCCCTGTTTATTCCCTCTGACCACCAGCCCCACCTATCCCTCTTCTATCTAGCTGTTGGCGGTTCAGCTCTTTATTAGACCAATCAGGTGCCTTAGGCAGGCAAAGTGGACCAAAAGCAACTCATCTTTACATAATTAATCAAATGAAGCACAAACAAATGCAACACACTTCTTCATACAGTAGAGACGCCGGCATAAGCAAATAAGGCACATCTTTATATAATTAAATATTCCACAACACCACACTCTAATTATCCTCCCCTCAGGGTCTTCAACCCATACCCCACATTCTTACCTTTCTCCCCACATCTCCTCACCCTATACCCTCATCTCTTCTCAGTTTCCTCAACCCCCACCTAGATGCCTCCCTTTGTACCCTCGTTCCACACTTTGTCTCCCTTCTATCAGCTTCTCCAACCCAGATCCTTGCCTGCTTTCCTCAGTCTATTTGTTCTTCAGTCTCCCCACTCTATATCCAAAAACCCCTTGCCCTTAAGCTTCTCATCTGCAGCCAAAGCTCCTGCTCCTCACTGTACCCACCACAAACACTTCCCTTCAGCTTCTCCTCTTCACACCTGTGGTGTTTTGAATAAGAATACTCTCCACACCCCTGGCTCATGTATTTGAATGCTTGCTCACCAGTGAGTGGAACTCTTTGAATGAATTAGGAGGATTAGGAAGTGGTATAGCCTTGTTGGAGTATGTATGCCCTTGTTGAAGGAATTGTGTCACTAGGGGTGGGCTTTGAAGTTTCAAAAGCCCATATCAGGCCTAGGCTCTCTCTTTGCCAGAATGTAGCTCTCAACTACTGCTCTAGAACCTGCCTGCATGCCACCACGCTCCATACCATGATGATAATGGACTAAACTTCTGGAAGTGTAGGCAAGCCCCCAATAAAATGCCCATTATTTGAGTTGGTTTGGTCATGATATCTCTTCATAGCACTAGAACAGTAGTTAAGAGAGAAGTTGGTGCCAGAGAGTGGGTATCACTATGGCAGGCCTGACCATGCTGCTTGTTGGTGGAATGTGAACTTTGAGACTTTGTATTAGGAAAGCAGTTGAAGGCTTTAAATGGGGCTGTTGCTGGAGATTTCTGTCCCACCAGGTTCCGAAGCCGACTTGCCCCAAATAAGCACACAGACACTATATTAATTATAAAACTGTTGGCTGATGGATGCCAGAATTGTGAGATACCTGCCAAGGAGAGCTACAGACCAGATGTAAAACCAGCCCAAGAGAGAGAAGTGTGTTGCAGTCAACAAAGCTGAAAAGCACTTTGATAATTAGACTTTATCTTATTTAGTGTATAAATTCCTAAAATGTTGAGAACTGTATAAATAAGTACACTGTACTTGCATGATTTTTATCCCTCCATTCTTCTTGTATACCACCACCTCTCAATTTTATAACTATAACTATTATGCTAATGTTAGACCCCCAGAAAACTCAGGTATCCGGGGTCCCAGGCCACGACCGCGGTCACCCCAATCACCAGGTGGATTCGAGAGCTTGCTGCAAAGTGCATGAGGCTTTATTGTAATTTAACGAGCTAACCCCATGTTCGCTCGGGTCTTTCACCCACCCGCCATGGCGGATGGCTAGCAAAGACAGCTCCTAGGGCCTCCCGAGAGATCTTATAGGACAGCGTAAGGGGAGTGTCTAGGGGTATGCACAGGCTCACGATTGGTGTGCCTCCAGGCTTGGAGGGCTTGTCCTGTGTTGATTGGCCAACTGGTTGTTATGGCCCATAGGCCCTCCCAGGGTGGTTGCTATGCTTTGTGCGTCATTGCTGTGCACTTATCCGTAAAGCATACCACCGCCAGCTAACTTCTGATTGGTTCCTTGTCACGAGGCAGGCATTTGACTTTCTAGTGTCTAGGACAAGGTCATAGAAGCGGGTGTTTGGCCGCTATGACTGCCAAAAGGGGAGCTGGTCCCTTCATTATATATATATATATATATATATATATATATATATATAGTGTGTGTGTGTGTGTGTATGTGTATCAACCTGCTGAGTCTAATTAGTGTTGCCAATATATGCATGTGTAAAACCAACTCCTTAGGATTGGGTGTCCCTGAAGAAAACTGGTTCTTCAGCCATTGACTGCCTATAAATCTTCATCTAGGGGGGCAGCCATGTGATATTTTCTTCATCCATGTTGGCATGTCAGTTGGTATGGTATTTGCAGCAGACAATCATGTTGTTAAGTGTTTGTGGTTATGACATCCCTGTAATGTCCAGAAGACACTGTCTTGCAGCAGTCATCCTGGTCTTCAGGCTCTTACAATCTTTCCACCTCCACTTCTGCAATATTCCTTGAACCTTAGGTATAGGGGTTATATTATAGATAGTCCACTTGAGGCTGAGCATCCCAGGGTCACTTAGTTTCTTCATTTTGACCATTTGTGGATCTCTGTAATAGCTTCTATCTGCTACAAAAAGAAACTTCTTCAAAGAGGAGTGAGAGCTGCACTTACCTATGAATGTAAGAATAAGTATTTAGAAGGTAGTGGAGTGGTAAGCTATATTATTTTGGAGATGCCATTGTGTGAAGCTGGATTATATTGGAAACCCCAAGATGTTGAAGATGCCAGAATTGTAGCAGATTATCCTCTAGGGTCTATGACCTCTTCAGCCATGGGTTCTTGGCTAGGTTTACAGTACCAGGCATGAGTTCCCCTGAATTAAGCAGGCTTTTGGTTACCCATAAGATACAAGTGCCTCTTTTTCACCATTGAGGATATCTTGCCATTCCAGTATTTATGGTTCTCAGACTTTACAGTGGGGTAGAATTGTTGATAATTTTTCTCCTTGGACAGCTTGCATATCACCTTTTGACACTATGAGAGCTAACCCTTGAGAAAGATGCTTCCAGATACCAGTTTCATTTTTTCAAGTACTGTGAGGATTTTTATGGCATCTTTAGCAATAGGGTATAACCCTAAAATTATGACACTCAAACAAGGACAATGGTAATAACCTATAACCTATATTGGTTTTTTGGGGGGCTCTCCTAAATTTGAATCTTTAGGTTTGAGTGTGCAACCAGCTAGAAAAGCAGAAAGGAACTATTTGGGGGTGGGTAGATAAGAAGGAGCCCTAGAGAGGTGTGGCAAGAGATAGTTGCTAGAAAGGAAGAAAGAGGGAAATTTTGTGGGAAGTGAGAGGGAAGATAACACAGAAAGAGAGGAAGGAGAGATAAATAACACTAAGAATGTTTGGAAAAGCCACTGAAAATCCTATTGTTTTATAAGCTTACTTAAAAATATTTTGAAATGGAATTACCCTACACGGTTGAATAATACTTCCCCAGGAGCTACATTCAACAAAAACCCCAGTGCCAAGAAGATGATACCTCCCTTTGAGTTGTTAGTTTATAAGTCATGGTCTAAATCTAGTAGCAAATTTTAGTAATAACCTTTAAGACATTTTATTGTCATTGTTCCATTTACAAACTTAAATTCATCTAATTATAATCTTAATATATTCTCTCTCTTTTTAAGTACCTGAATTGTCTTAACAAAACCTTCATGATTTCTTAAATAGGTTCTGTTGTTTGGTTGGTTTTTCGTTTTGGTTTGGTGCATGTGTGTGGTTCTCTGACAGAGTTTCAATATGTAGCTCAGGCTGGCTTAAAACTCATGATGACTCTCTTGCCTCTGCCTCTCAAGTTCTGAGATTATAGGTATATACCATTCTCTTAAGTAATTTTTATAAATAGCACATCAGACTTACAGTGAAGCTTGTCTTGTATTCTCTTAAATGCCCTCAAACTGTACAGAAACTTTGGCTAAAAATTACAATCTGTAATCAATTACATATTTTAAAGTAGAATAGTAAAATTGATCTATTACTCTGATATATAATTCTCTTCTATATCCAAATGCACAAAATGATGACTAATCATAAGTATTGTTTTTATACGTGTAAACATTTCTGTCCTTTTTTTGGGGGGGTTTTCAAGATAGGGTTTCTCTGTAGCTTTGGAGCCTGTCCTGGAACTTACTTTGTAGACCAGGCTGGCCTTGAACTCACAGATATCCTCCTGTCTCTGCCTACTGTGTACTGGGATTAAAGGCATGCACCATCACTACCTGTCAACATTTCCATCTTAATATCCCATTTTCTCGGGTTGTAAATTTCTCACATACTGTGGTGGTTTGAAAGAAAATGCCCTCCAAAGGGAGTGGCACTATTAAGATATGTGGCTTTGTTGGAGTAGGTATGGCCTTGTTGGAGGAAGTATGTCACTGTGGAGGTGGGCTTTGAGATCATATATGCTCAAGCCACACCCAGTGTCTCAGACCACTTCCTGTTGCTTATGAGTCAAGATGTAAGAACTTTTAGCTCCTTCTCTAGCTCCATGTCTATCTGTATTCTGCCCTGCTTCTTGCCATAACAATAATGGACTAAATTTCTGAACTGTAAGCAAGCTACCTCAATTAAATGTTTTCATTTATAAGAATTCCCATGGTCATAGTGTCTTTTCACAGCAATAGAAACCCTAAGACACATACTAACAAAACACTTTATGCCATATAATTTTGAGGATTCCCTCTCTTGTACTTTTTACAGCTTCATTTTCAGTTCAGTAAAATTCTTCATGTTGGTAGAATAATGGTTAGAATGTACTGGACTTCCAGAACATGACTCTGCCCTACCCTTCTACTTATCAGATTATTTATCCTTAGTCTCTGAACAGTTCCTTCACATTATTTCCCCAGTCTTTGGTGCTAGGTCTCTTCTCCATCTGTACTTTCCCCCTTGGTAATCTAATCTTTGTCTTTAAATAACAGCTCTATGTGGACAGCATTCACATTTCTATCTCTAGCCTACCTTGTAGAATTCATTTATTCAGCTTCCTACTCAGCATCCCCATTTAGACGCATAATAAGCGTAATAACCTTGTGTTTGTGATGGTTAGTTTTAATTGTAACACACTAGAGAATTACCTGGGAAGAAGGTCTCAAGGAAGGAGTGTCTGTGTCACACAGGACAACCAAAAAAAAAAATAGTGGACCACTCCAAGATGCAATTCAGGCTCTGTGGCATCAGGGAGGGACAGTTTTGAGGGACAGCCATGCAAAAGTGTATTTATTGGTGGTCACACACAAAAGTTTTTAGGTAAAGCAAGTTCCTCATACCAAAGCTCCTGATCTAATCTATGTGTTTTGTAAAAGAAAACATCACACCCCTGCAACTTTAGTCTTTACTGTATACTGTTTGCAGTACCCAATAATGCAAAATGCTCCAGGTGTGCCAGAAGCATCTTGTAACCAAAGTCATGCAAAGACTATAAAGCTCCTTCAGGAAAACAACTCTATAAATCACAAAAAAAAAACAATCACTGTTTTCTACAATGATTTCTTCAAGGTCTAAGTACTTCTAGAAAACAACTATTTATTCTGAAGTTTACCCTACAGTGAAAACAATTATTTCATTCTAATGTTTTTACCCTAGATTTGATGATTTTACTAACTTTCCCTCTACAAAAGAGTATCTAGATCAGGTTGGTATGTGGACAGTCTGTAGAAGATTGTCTGGACTGTATTGATTGAAGTGGGAAGCATTGTGGGTGGCACCATTCCTTTGGGTCCTCTCCTCTATAGGAATAGAGAAAGTCAACTGAGCACTAGTCAGCATACATGCATTCATTCTTTTTCTCTACTCTACTGTGAATGTGACTCAGTGCTTGGAGTTCCTGCCTTGACTTTCTCACAATGTTAGATTGTAACCTGGAAGTGCAAGCTGAATAAACCACTTTCCCTTCAAGTGGCTTCTGTCAGGGTATTTTATCATAGTAATGGGAAGCAAAACTAGTACAGAAATTAGTATAGAGAGTGGTGTTGTCGCTGTGATAAACCTGGCCATGTAGCTTTTAAGCCTTTTAGAGTTATTTTTTCCTTTTAACACAGTCTCTCTCTCTCTCTCTCTCTCTCTCTCTCTCTCTCTCTCTCTCTCTGTGTGTGTGTGTGTGTGTGTGTGTGTGTGTGTGTATGTGAGAGAGAGAGACAGAGAGACAGAGAGACAGAGAGACAGAGAGACAGAGACAGAGACAGAAAGAGAGAGTGCATGTGGAGAACAGAGAACACTTTTGAGAGTCACTTCTCTCCTTTTACAGTGTGGATTTCCAGGAACTAAACTCAGGTTGTCAGCCTTGGCAGGAAAAGTGCCCTTACTGGCAAAGCCGTTTCACCTGTCCTGGAATTGCTTTTTGTGCAAAGAAAGTGGAGCCATTTGTTTCTTTAGACTAAAAAAGCTACTGAATGATGTAAGCAGAGCTTAAAGGACCATATTGTGCTTGGAAAAAAAGAAGACAGTAGAGGCCCAGCTCAGAGGTTTCAGAGGGGAACAAGAACTCTATTAGAAACTAGGATAATGACCATCCATGCGGATATTCATTCTGCTCATGTCTTGAGATCCCAAGTAAAGTTGAATTTGAAGGTAACTGACAGGTTTATTCAGTAGAGGGAATTTCAAAGCAAGATGGTATTCAGGCTGGTGCTAAAGAAGCAGCTGTAATGGAGAGAGATCAATACCATTGTGGAGAAGCTTCCTGCTCTACAATGGGACAATAGGAAATGTTCCTCAGGATCAACACACAGAAGTTGACACAGCTGTGGTCCAAGGAGGCCAGAAAACTAAGCTAACAGCAGAATTGGGCAGTATTGTAAACATTGTTCCATGTGGCACTTGTTTTGAAAGCATGATATGTGCAATATTCCAGTGATTATGAAGAATAGTTGAAGCCAGATACCATCTGACAGGATCAGAGACCCTGTTGATGGGCCCTGAAAGGCCACTGAATGAAGCTGTGAAGGTGAAGCCTCAGCTGCATTGGGGAATCTGGGATATTGGAGATGCCAGGACAGTGGAGTATCTCCCACGGAGAACCACATTTATAGAGTAGAGCCAGCCTAAGCCTAAAAGAAAAGCTGAGTATGCTGCAAGTAACAGCTGGAGTGAACAGGGCTGCCAAAGCCTTTTGGAGCCTATCAGATTGCATCATGAATCCAGATGCTGGACATGGAGCTACACAATTTGGCATTTTTCCATGCTAGACTTTGCTTCTGTTTTGGAGGATTGTTTCATAACTCTACTCTTCCCTTTTGGAAGTATTTTGTGTCAGTATTTTGTTGGAAGTACATGTTTTTTTATTTTATAGGGGCTCATTTTATTTAAAAGGCTATGGGGACTTTTAAAGTTATGAAATAAATATGAATCTTTGGGGACAAGGGGCAGAAGGTCAGAATTATGTTTGTATATTGAGTTGACAAGGAAGAGAGTGTGATGGTCATTTTGAATTTTCAACTTTACACAAGCTAGAATCAACATGGGAACATAGTCTCAATAAGGGATTTGTCTAGATCAGGTTGGTCTGTGAGGGATTTTCTTGATCTCATTAACTGTGGTTGGAAGACCTTATTGTGGGTAGGACCATTTGATCTTATATTGCTCTATTATTAAATAAAAGTTGGGAGTCATAAATCAAGGTAAAAGTATGAATGATGAGAGAAGCAGTGAAGTGACTAGTGAGCTATTCTCTCTCTCCTTCCCTGATCCAAAGGCCCCTTGAATCTTTCTCAGGCCCTTCCTACTACTTCCTGTGTCTCTCTATATGTATCTTGGGCCCTCTAAAACCTCTATGGCTTATTCTATAGTCAGCCAGTCACTAACTCTACCCCCTGATTCAAGGTTAAACTCTTTTTTGAAGATTTTATTATGTATACAACATTCTGCTTCCATGTGTATCTGCACATTAGAAGCGGGCAGCAGTTCTCATGACGGATGGTTGTGAGCCACCATGTAGTTGCTGGGAATTGAACTCAGGACCTCTGGAAGAGCAGCAGGTGCTCTTAACCTCTGAGCCATCTCTCCAGCCCTCAAGGTTAAACTTTATTTTCAGTCTTGGAGTTTCAATGCAAACAAATATCTCACAATATTTCCCCCTCCTGTTGTCTAAATAAAAAGGAAAGGTTTTAGGTCTTCAGATTCCTTAGATGGATGCTCTTTTTCTCCTGTAAAGACAAAACAAAACCCTGCCTCAACCCCAACTTTGGGGAGTTCCCTTTTTTGGCAGGTTATATCTGATCAAATGAAAGGCATTTGTTGGTCTTATAAAAGTTAGTTTGTGTTGAATGGCCATGATGTTTGATGAACTATCACCTCTCCTAATCAAGAGGTCTCTCCCATTTGAATCTAATCTTCATCAATCTTGTATCCATAGCTTTTCTTCTGTGGAAACAAAAGCAAAACCTCTTCCCCAACATAACACATATCCTGGTTTCCATTCTGAGGTCAACATATCTCTAAAGTATACAGGCTGATTTAATTCAGCAGTTTTTTCTGCTATCCAATGTCTCTCCGAAGGTGGTGTTCTTTTCTCATTAGCATTAAAAAAATTAAAGTTAATAAAGCACTGTGTAATCTGTCTCTGGGGGGTCTTTATTACCCCTTCCTGTTTATTAAGCATATCTTTTAAAGTGTAATTAGATCTTTCTATAATTGTTTGTCTGGTAGGGCTGTGTGGTATACCTGTAATATGCTTTATGCTGTAATATGAAAAAAATTGTTTTATTTTACTAAAGATGTATGCTGGAACACTGTTGGTCTTATTTTGTATGGGTATTTCCATAATGGCCATGACTTGTAATAAATGTTTAATTAGAGAATCAGCCTTTTTAGAACTCAAAGCAGTTGCCCATTGAAATCCTGAATGTGTATTTATGGTGTACATACTTTAATTTTCCAAACTCTGCAAAATGAAACACATCCTTTTGCCAACTCTCATTTCTTTGAGTACCTCTTGGGTTACCTCCTGCAGGTAATGGAATTTGATTATACAAAGAAAAAGTGAGACATTTCCTTCTAATTTTCTTGACTTGTTATCATAGAAAACTCTTTCTTCAAACCTTTGCTATAACATGGTATTTCTTATGAAATTCTGAGGCTTCAAGTACATTTCATACCAATAGATGATTAATTTCATCATTACCTTGTACTAGAGGGCCTGGTATGCCCATATGGGATCTGTTATATGTTATATAGAAGGGATGACTTCTATTTCTGATTATTTCTTTTAATTGAATAAATAACAAAGTTAATCCTGAATCATCCGGAATAAAGTCCAGTGGCTTCAATATGTAAAACTTTCTACATATTGAGAGTCAGGCCCAGCAACGGTGGCACACACCTTTAATCCCAGCACTCAGGAGGCAGAGGCAGGCAGATCTCTGTGAGTTCAAGACCAGCCTGGTCTACAAGAGCTAGTTCCAAGACAGCATCCAAAGCCACAGAGAAACCCTGAAAAAAAAAAAGAGAGAGTCAGTAACTATATTAAGAGGGTTTGGAAAATCTAATAATTCTATGAGAATATCATACAATTCTGGCTTTTGAACAGAATCATAAGGGCTTTGAGCTACTTTATTTCTCCTGACTTATAACCTTTCCAGATTTATTTGCATTAGTATAGAATGTAGGGGCTCCAAAAATTGGTGTTCCTTGTACAATATGAGAAAGGATCCAATTAGTTTCTTTCATAAACTGAAGTCTCTTTCTTTTGGGATATTTGTGTACAAAAGGATTATTTCACAACAGGGATGTCACCATCCACAGTGGACTAGATCCTCCTATATAAATTAGCAATTGCAGAATGCCCACAATGGGAGTTGGAGAGATGGCTCAGCAGTTAAGAGAACTTGATGTCCTTGCACAGGACTTGGGTTCAGTTCTCACCAGTCACATGGTGGCTAACAACTATTTATAATGTTAGTTATAGGGTACTCAGTGCCTTCTTCTGGACACCATGTATACCTGCAATCATATGCACATACCCCTACACGGACAGACAACCCCCAACACACGCACATGCATGTGCACATGCACACACACACACAATTTAGAAATAATAAAAATAAATCTTTAGGACCAGCAAGATGGTTCAGTGGTTAGGGAGCACTTAGATTCAATTCCCAGGACGAACAAAGCAGCTTCTAACTGACTAACTCCAGTTCTAGAGGATCTGATGCCCTCTTCTGGCCTTCTCAGGTGCTGCATATACAAGGTGCTCAGATGTACAGGCGGCAAAACAACCATACACATAAAAAATAAAAAGAGAGACTTTAAAATAATATTAAATTAAAATCAATCAATCTTAAAAAAGAAAGAAAATTTCCCACAGGTATGACCACAGAACGATCCAGTGGAGGCAATTCCTCAGTTAAGATTCCATCTTCCCAGGTGTGTCAAATTGATAGCTGAAGCTAACTATGACATGTAACAAGGATCAAAGAAAGAAAAGAACAATCAACATGTGTTGTAATCTATGTAGCCCCTTCCCACACATTTCATCCAGCCTCACAGTACCTCTGGAGCATACGTGGTGGTATCCAACTCTTTTGACAGATAGGGCAACAGTTGTTCAAGGATTGCTCATCTGTGAGTTGTAGGGTGAGAATTAAAATGCCAGTATGTCCCATGCAGCTTGTTTTTGTTCACTGCCTAGATGGCTGACTCTGATCCTGGGGAAAGAAACTATGATAACATGCTGAAAATGCTTTCCGACCTGAATAAGGACCTGGAAAAGCTATTGGAAGAGATGGAAAAAATCTCAGGTAGGATGTCTTCCCAAACAGGATGCTTTCTCCTTCTTTCCAATGGCTTCATTGTTGCCTAAGTGTACAAACCTATATCAAGTGCTTTCCCTAACAAGGACTTCCCTAGCATTCTTCTATTGCAACACAAAATTTGAGTTACAATGATTGTCTCTGAATTATTTGGTTATCTTCCATGTGATTACCTTCTACCATTGGACTGCTATGTTGAGGTACTGTGACAGTTACATGCCTAGAATTCTATCCTCACATGTGCATCAAATGGCAACCTCGGGTCATCATTACACTAGTGATCATAAGTTGAACAGTCTTTCTGTGAATTATTGAAGCAGAAAGGTTTGGAATGATCGTAAGATTAGTGTACTACTGAAAATGGAAGGCACAGCATCATGGAATAAAGAAGCAACAGGATGCATATATTTATTCATTCTTGGGAAGGAATATTATATCGTTATTTTACTCAACATGCTTCCATGAAGTAGTAGAAGCAACATTATAATTTCATATGTTCTTAATTCAAAATATATATTCTAGAGGCAGGCAGATTTCTGAGTTCTAGGCCAGCCTGGTCTACAAAGTGAGGTCCAAGACAGCCTGGGCTACATGGAGAAATCCAGTCTCAAAAAAATAAAAATAAAAATAAAAGACTTTAAAATATATATATATATATATATATATATAATATATATATATACAGAGATCAATGACATGTGTCCTCCTGGATCACTATACAGCTTACTTTTTGATACAGACTCTCTTTAAACCTGAAGTGTGTTGATTCAGCTTGACTAGCTGACCATCAAGCCCTAGGGATCCTCCTGCCTCCACACCCCGAGCTAGGATTACAGGCATGCTCCTCCATGCCCAACTTTTTACTTGACTATTGAGGATCAAAACTGGTTCCTTGTATTTATTTACACAGGAAGCACTTTTCCTGAACCATCTCCCCAGGCCTCAGCCCCCCTTGAATAGAGAAGGCCTCACTATAGCCTAGGCTAGCCTGGAACTAACTGTAGGTTAAGCCGGCCTCCAATTCACACTGTAGATGGAGATGTTCACACCTCTGCTTCCCAAGTGCTGGTATTAAAGGCATTTGTCACCACACCAGGCCACATGAAGCTTTTATAGCTTATAACATAGCTTAGCTACTCTGTTATATATGTCAGGTTTTTTGGATTGGGGCTTTTTGTTTGTTTGTTTGATTGACTGGTTTTCTTTTATCTTTTTGGTTTTTCAAGACAGGGTTTCTCTGTGTAGTTTTGGAGCCTGTCCTGGAACTCGTTCTGTAGACCAGGTCAGGTTTTACAAAGTACAGTGTCACACAGCTGTTGTTGATGTTATTATCATCACCATCATTGCCATTCAGGAAGTTCTCCCTGAGGAGACCTTTTTTGTATTTTATGGCTCTAGGCTTTCCTCGTGTGTTTGCTCTTCCAGGGGAGTAGCAGATTCATGTACTTAATACTCTGGATTTGTGTTGAACCTGAATATTATGGTATTTGTTAGATCTTTGTTTTCCAGGGCTGGGGGTTGAGCCCAGCTTCATACGTGAAGTAAATGCTATGTCCCAAGCTCCTTCAAACCCATACATTAGTATGGGACAATGATGTTTTGTTTGTTTGGGTTTGTTTAAGAAGTCTCACTCTTTAGCTCGGGTTGGCCTGGAGTTTGCTGTGTAGCCCAAACTGGACTCTTAATTCCTAGTAATCCTACTGCCTTAGCCTCCCAAGTACTGGGATTACCTGCATGAACCACCACACCTGGTTGGAAAAGTGGTATTATTTTAACAGGAAGTATTCTCATTCTAAAGAGGTGACATTTCAGGGTATGCAGGTTTCATTAAGGTCTCAGCTTTGCAGTATTTTCTAGATTTTTGTGTTTTCCCTTTTTCTTTTTTGTTTGTTTATTCATTCGTTTGTTTGAGACAAGATCTCTCTACATAGCTTTGGTTGTTTTGGGATTCACTGTGTAGACCAGGCTGACCTTGAACACACAGAGATCTGCCTGCCTCTGTCTCCCAAGTTCTGGGATCAAAGACATGCACCACTACACCTGGCTTCTATCAATGTGCTTCTGGGGTTTTGTTAGAAATATCCTGTGAGAGGGGCTGGAGAAATGGCTCAGTGGTTAAGAACACTAGCTGGTCTTCCAGAGGTCCTGAGTTCAAATCCCAGCAACCACATGATAGCTTACAACCATCTGAAATGAGAGCTGCTGCTCTCTTCTGGCCTGCAGGGATCCATGTGGACAGGACACTGTATACATGATAAATAAATAAAATCTTTAAAAAAAAAAGAAATATCCTGTGAGAAATGGATATTTTGAGGCTGGAGAGATGGCTTGGTGGTTAAGAGCACTGACTGCTCTTTAAGAGGACATGGGCTCAATTTCTAGCACCCAAATGGCAGCTCACAACTCCCTGTACCTCCACTTCCAGGGGTCTGACACCCTCACAGACATACATGCAGGCAAAAAATTAAAAGTAAAATAAAAATAAATAGATAAATAAAAAGGAAGAAGAAATGGATATTTTTCCACTTTATTTACTAACTAATAGTAGACCACAGGAAGGTAGCACAGGTCTGGCTGTTTAGTATCCTTATTGGTAGTGATAACAGTTTATGTTTATTATATACCACATTGATATCTTTTCCATATGCTTTATATACAATATCTCATTTACTTCTTTTAACAACTTTAGGGGGGATATTTATCATTATTATCCCCATTTATGGATGAGGCAGCTTGGTGGTAGAATGTGATTACCATGTGCTCAATGCCCTGGGTTTATTCCCCAGCATTAACTCTACTTCTTTTCACCCCCTGAAAAATAAAAAAGAAAAGAACGGAACTAAATCCTAATAAACAGCTCATTGGGTACATTTTTGCCTCCTAAATTATTTCTTGTGCTGATGTTACCTAATCATCTGCCTCTACCTAACAAAGCTTCCCACTCCTTCAGTTTTCAGTAAGACTGTCCTCACCTCTCTAAGTTTTTATTGTCACTGGGACCAGTCACTGGGACCAGTGCACTTAAAGAACTGTAAACTTTTGCTCATTCTCTCTTCAAAATCATAACAGCTTCCCTAATAACCGTCCTTTAGGGTTTTGCTGTGAAAGCATCATATTCTCGACACCCAAATCAGTTTCTGCTATCTATTGCTGCATAACCAATCCAAGAGGCTGGACACCAACTTTAGGGGTAATAAATCTGAACTCAGCAAAGCTGGCCAGTTCTCCTAAGATCCCAGTCACAATATCAACCATGGCTTCAGCCTCTGAACTCTTAACTGGATACTGGGAAATCCATTTCCAGACTCATGTAGTTGTTGACAAGGGATTTTGTTTCCCCTTTCTTTTCTGCCTTTTCTTCCTTTCTTTTGATGGTGGTGGTACTAGAACCTTGGGAACACTAGGTAAGTAGTCTTCCCCTGAGCTACAGTCTTGGCAGGAGACTTCTCTATGAGGCCTCTCCATAGAGCTGGTCTTAACTTTGTCTGCCATTTCTGTTACAGCGTATACTGTTTACTTCCTTCTCAGCATGTTTCACAATCTCTAATGCCTTGTATGATGATTATCTGTCTTCTCCCACTGCCACTTATAGACTCTTCAGGAACACAGGTGTTTCCACTTCATACCCTGTACAAAGTGCCAGAGCTGCCTCTGCAAATGACAGCACAGAATGTTTCTGGAGAATCTTCTGATTAGTTCTTTCTGTTCTATATATTCTAAAATATTTCCCTTGGGCCAGGCGTTGGTGGCACATACCTTTAATCCCAGCACTTGGGAGGCAGAGGCAGGCGGATCTCTGTGAGTTCAAGACCAGCCTGGTCTCCAGAGCGAGTGCCAGGATAGGCTCCAAAGCTACACCGAGAAACCCTGTCTCGAAAAACAAGAACAACCAAAAAAAAAAAAAAATCCCTTGGATCAGAAGACAAGAGGGCTATGCAGATAGTAGAATGTCTTGTCTGATTGTTTTGTTCTTCCTAACAGTGCTTTGAGACACACTGCCAGCTAACCTTTGCCTGTGATTCTAACTACAGACATGAAGGGGCCACCTTGTATTTAAAATACAGCTGTCATCAAAATTATTTGCAACTGTAGAATGTTGTTTGTTTATTTTTTTTCTCTCTTTAGCTCTTACTCTTTGGGGACCCACCAGCTAGGTCCTAAATAAATCACACTCAGAGGCTTATTCTTTCTTATGAATGCCAGCCTTACCTTGGCTTATTTCTAGCCAGCTTTTCTTAAATTATCCCATCTATCTTTTGCCTCTGGGATTTTATCTTCCTCTATTTCTGTATATCTTTCTTTACTTCTTCTTCCATGCCTGGCTGGGTGACTGGCCACTGACGTCCTGCTCCTCAATCCTCTCTTCCCAGATTTCTCCTATTTATTCTCTCTGCCTGCCAGCCCCGCCTATCTTTTCTCCTGACTCACTATTGGCCATTCAGCTCTTCATTAGACCATCAGGTGTTTTTTTGTTTTTGTTTATTTTGTTGTTTTTTTGTTTTTGTTTTTTTAAAAGATTTTATTTATTATGTCTTCTGCCTGCATGCCAGCAGAGGGCACCAGATCTCATTCAAGGTAGTTGTGAGCCACCATGTGGTTGCTGGGAATTGAACTCAGGACCTCTGGAAGAATAGTCAGTGCTCTTAACTGCTGAGCCATCTCTCCAGCCCCGACCATCAGCTGTTTTAAACAGGTACTGTAACACAGCTTCAAAGAGTTAAATAAATGCAACATATAAGAATTCAACATATCTTTGTGTTATTAAACAAATGTTCCACAGCATAAGCAAATGTAACACATCTTTAAATAATATTCTACAACAGCAGAATACATTTTCTTAACTTTATTGTAAATGTATTTATTTAATGTGTATGGGTGTTTTGCCTTGGTCACGGTGTCTCCTCACAGCAATGGAGGTCACTAAGATAGACAGAGGTGACTAAGATTCCTCAGCTCCAGAACTGAGGTGTGTTCAAGAGCATGTTGTCTCTCTTTTATGGGCATTGGCCTTAGAAAATAAGTTTTTTTCTTTCTCTACTTTGGCCTAGGAAGCCAGAGGAGTTAGGATTCTAGGTGCTGTGGGGTACTACATGAGATTTATTCTTTTTGAGCTACTTTTATCCCCTGTTATTATTTTATTTCCTATCTTAAGTCTTTGCCCTGAATACCTAAATTGTTTATTTTATAGTAAAAGTTTCTAATTTTAAGCAGTTCTCCTCAACTGGGTATCCAGTTTCAATGCTCACAATTCTATATTACACCAAATATTGAGTATGGACACAATCCAGCCAAGTCCTTTGACGGTTATGACAAGGGTCACCTTTCTTCTAGTTCCCAATAACTTACTCATTTCCATCTGAACTGTCATCAGAATGGCTTTAACATCCTGTCCAGTTACATATATTCTCTATGAAGACAGAGGTTTCACTCCAAATTCCTTTTTTCTTCTTGAACCAGAATTTCTTTTCTTTTCTTTCTTTTTTTTTTTTCTTCAGTTTTTTGAGACAGAGTTTCTCTGTAGCTTTGGAGCCTGTCCTGAAACTTGCACTGTAGACCAGGCTGGCCTCGAACTTTCAGAGATCCACCTGCCTCTGCCTCCCGCATGCTTGGATTAAAGGTGTGCACCACCAGAACTACTTTAAAACTCCATTCATGGCAATATAGTGTCATGTACTTCTATTATGTTTCAGAACTCTACCCATCACCAAAGCTGCTCCCATACTTTCAAATGTTGTTATAGCAACACTCTCCTTGTTGCTACCAATTTCTGACTACTCATCAGGGGGTCCTGTACAAATGGCCACAAACAAAGTAGTTTTAAAAATAAACATTTATTTCTCATGCTTGGTCCCCAGTCTGAAAACTCCAGGATCAAGGTGCCAGTGAATTTTCTGGTGAGAAGTCCCTTCCATGTTTTACAGTCATCAACCTTCTCATTGTGTCCTCACATGGCCAATTGCAAGTCTGTGTCTCTTTTATAAAGACACCAACCCCACAAGTCATGAGGGCTCTACCTTTATTACTGCATATCTCCCAGAGGCCCATCACCTAAAACCATTAATTGGGGACCATATTTCAGTGCATAAATGTAGAGGTATGCATACATTCAGTCCATAACATGTGGTAAGTTGTTCCTATAGTATCTGTTTGGTTCTCACCTGAAGCTATTAGGTAGTCTCTATTTTGTGAATGAGGAGACTGGATTAGCAAATTTGCTCCCTTGTTTAAGGTCACATAGCTGGCAGGCAAAGAGATGGGAAGCAGACTCTGCTCTGGCTTCCAGATCATATGCCACCTGCTGCCAGGGGTTTGGGAAGGGTGGTCTGCAGACCCTTTGTGCTAGAATGATCCCCAGCATGCTGGACAAAACTGTGTGGAATGGGCCAATGATATACACCATAAGAAGTGTCCCAAGTGCCACTCCTAATTCAAAAATTAAAGACTCCCTATGCTAGTAATAGAGTCATATGAATTCTGTTAAGACACTGTAATTTTGCCATACCTAAATATATGCTTCTCTCCACTATTTTGAGTCTGTGATGAAGTGATATTGCTTTCATATATGTACACATGCACATCTAGCACTAATCATTTTTTCTATAATCTCATTGGTTAATTTCTTTGAAGACATAATTTCCCAAAGTACACAATACTTTTCACACTAATAGAGGAATTTTAAGGGAACATGTCTGCTGTGCTCAGTTGTCATGCAGAGGGGCAGACCACGTTCCCTACAGTTCTATAGGGAAGAGCTGCACCAGCAGTGGATGCTGCAGAATGGGTTCTGCACACATTTCCACTGAGTCTGCACAAGAAGCATGTGCTCACTTAGGAGGCCCAGCTGTCCTCCAGTTGTTCTGAGGAAGAGCAGAGATGCTTGTCTGTGCGATGGTGATGTTCAAGGATGCCTAACAGTGAGACAGCCTAACCTTTCCAGAAGGCCTGCCTGTGCCTTACTGGTTTTGAGGACAGGTAGGTAGATGTCCTGGGTCACTGAGCATGAGAAAACACATCACCTGGGTCTTGTGTGGCTAGAAATGGTTGAATTACCTTGACCATGTAAGCTTGGGTACAAATTACGATTTCTTAAGAGTCATCATGCGGGGCTGGAGAGATGCCTCAGAGGTTAAGAGCATTGACTGTTCTTCCAGAGGTCCTGAGTTCAATTCCCAGCAACCACATGGTGGCTCACAACCATCTGTAATGAGATCTGGTGCCCTCTTCTGGTGTGCAGATATATATAGAAGCAGAATGTTTTATTCATAATAAATAAATAAATAAATAAATAAATAAATAAATAAAATCTTTAAAAAAAAAGTCATCATGCAAACCACTAGCTGTGAACTCCATATAGGTAAGGGTCCATATTTGCTCTCATTATCTTTCCATTCCATATCAGACCAGCCTCCAGCTCGTTACTGTCATAAGCTTAAGAACTGAGAAGTTAAGACTTTTGGGTTTATAACACCCTATAAGCTTTCTCTTCTTGGGCTACTCAGTGTTCCCCAGGGTCTGGCCCCTAAAGCTGAGCACAGTGGCCCCCCATAGCTTCAGCACCTGTCAGCTGACTGGTCCTGTTTGTTTGTTCTAGTGCAGGCAACCTGGATGGCCTACGATATGGTGGTCATGCGTACCAACCCCACACTAGCAGAGTCCATGCGCCGGCTGGAGGATGCCTTCCTTAACTGCAAAGAGGAGATGGAGAAGAACTGGCAAGAGCTACTCACCGAGACTAAACGCAAGCAGTAAGCCACCATCTGTCACCAACCTAAGTGCAGAAGCCAGGGGCATGGGTCCAAAGGCCCAGGTGTGTAGCTGTGTGCATGATACTTGTTTCTCAATAAACTTATTTTCAAGCAAACCCAAGGACCCCTTTCTGACTTGCACAATGATTGATACAACTTCACATCAGACTTCGTGAGCAAAGAATGACAAGTGTGTGAGGAAGATGCTTTCAGTGGGCCAAACACCTACTGGTATCAGTAGTAAACTGGTGTTTACTAAGTGTAGAACAAAAAGAAGGGGTGAGATTGCAGACACAGGCACTTGCCACTCAAGACCAAGTCCAGACCCTAGGACCACATAAAGGGATAAGGAGAAAATCAAGTCCACAAAGTTGTCCTCTTATCTCTTCACATGCGCCATGGCACATGCATTTCCCTCTCAATAAAAATAGTTTCTTTTTAAGTATTTTATTATTTTATGTGTATGGGTGTTTTGACTGAATGTAGGTTTATACACCATGCGTATTCAGTGCCCGCAAAGACCAGAAGAGGGTGTCAGATCCCCAGGAATGGGGTTACAGACAGTTGTGAGCCACAGTGGATTCTAGGACTCAAAGCTGGGCCCTTTGGAAGAGTAACCAGTACTCTTAACCATGAGTCATCTCTCCAGCCTCTAAGTTTCTTTCTTTCTTTTTTTTTTAATGCATAAAATGGCCCAGTTGGGACAAACCAGGTTGCAGGCCAGGACAAGCAGGAGTACTCAGATTTATCTCCCTGTCTACAGTGGGCTTCAGTGGGTGAGGGAAGGAAGCATGTAATTTCCAATGTGGTTTGCTCAGGCACCAGGCCAGATGACCACTGGGGATCCTGTCCCCATGGATCTCCTGAATGTCAGGTGTCCAGAGAAATACTAAATGCTTCTCCTGATTCACACAGGTGACAACAGGTATAACTAGAGTAAAACACAGGGCTCATCTAGAGGAGAACTTGAAAGAAGTGTCATGGGGGTTCAGAGAGTTTGAGAGAGGCTCAAAAGGTACCAATGGTCCTGACCTAATTGGCTGGGACTGTGGACAGCAGAGTGATTATCCAATCGAGGGATAAGATACTCAAGTGCTATTCATGCCCAGACTCTTTTGTTGTTTTTTGAGACAGGGTTTCTCTGTGTAGTGTGTAGCTTTGACTGTCCTGGAACTTGCTCTGTAGACCAGGCTGGCCTCAAACTCACAGAGATCCGCCTGCCTCTGCCTCCCGAGTGCTGGGGCTAAAGGTGTGCACAACCACCAGTCAGACCCAGATTCCTAAAGGGCCTCAGAATAGCAAAAATCCCAGAATGAGGACGTTTTCTGCAGAACTCTTTACTTCATTTTCCATCTTGGGGGAACATAGGAAGCTCAAAGAGGTTTCCAGAAAGTACCAAAGGCTCCCACAGTTAGGGTTGTGATGAAGCCAAGACATCCTAAGCAAGTAGGACCTGTTGCCAAAACCAGCAAGGTACAGGGGGAGCCCAGAGGGACTAAGGGAGCCAGGGCTTCAAGGGGGAGGGGAGTAAAAGGGATTGCATTTCAGAGATAATGAACAATGCTTAACTTGACAAGGGGGAGCTTAGGGCACAAGAATAGAAAGTTCTGCTCCTAGGCTTCTCCCCATGCCCCAGGTCCACTCAAACCACCCAGGAAAAAGGCTTTCTTTGGAGAGCAGTCACACAGTTCTGGGTTGTTAGTTTTTTCCTCCAGCACTCAGAGTGTGGTCTGTAACCAAGTCTTGGGTGGCAAAGTCAGAGTGAATGGATAGAGGACCCCCTTATTTCCCTGGGGGAAGGGCTGCAGTTCCTTGGCTTGGAACTGGGCAGTCCCCTCTGAAACCGTGAAGGTAGCTGTGACCTGGTGGTTGAGACAGTAAATGGTGTTCCCCAATACTGTGCAGTGGAGTGGGGCAGGGTCAGGCAGTGGCAGGGACGCAGCACGGCTCCAGGAGCCCGTCACTGTGTTGTAGCGCATGACAGCAGCACCTACACCCCGCAACAAGTCAAAGCGGTATAGGAAGCCCCCTAGCGCCACCATATCACTGGAGCGTCGGTGGCTGGCACTATAGGGGCACTCATCCCATGAGTCTTTCACTGGGCTGTATCTGAGCAGGCGGTAAAAGAGATGACCCCCTGTGACATAGATATCTCCTCGACAGACCACAGCCTCATGGGCCACAGGGAAGGTTCCCTCGGGGAGGGATGCTCTCAAGGTCCAGGTATCTGTGCGTGGGTCATAGCGCTCCATACTGTATAGGCACTCACCACCAATGGCATATAGCATCCCATCGAGAGCCACCAACTTGAGCTGGGCCCGGGCTTGCTGCATGGGCCGAATCTGGCTCCAAATGTTGGTCAGAGGGTTGTAGCAGAACACCTTGTTAGAGCAGACAGCCTTGGCACCAGAACCTCTGATGCCACCTGCCAGAAACAGATAGTTATGCATGGTGCAGAGACCGCATCCCCGGAGTGGGACCTCCTCTGGAACTTGAGTCAGGGGCCGCCACACATTCTCTTGTGGGTTGAACACATGGAGGTATGTGTGAAGATACAAATGCTCAGGCCTGGTGGCAGGAGTCTCCTCACTATGAGGGCCCCTTGTGAGCCCTGAGCGGCTCATCTGGTAAAGACCGGGCAGCTCAAGGACCCCTAGCACTGTCTGACCCTGGCAGGTCCGCAGGTTCAGGATCCGCTCCCTGTCGGCTCCACTCAGCTGTCGGTAGAGCTGTGGGTCTCCCAGAACGTGCAGCAAGTTGTTGCTCATCAGGACATAGGTGTCCTGGGCTAAGCCCAACTCTCCATGCTTCTGAGCAAAGGCCAAAACTTCCAAGCAGCTGCCGAGGTCTAGCTTTGGGGGCCACAGCGCTGTTGCTGTGGTAGGTGGCGAGACCCGTGAGCAGGACTTCTGAGGCCCCTCCACCACTCCCCAACTACCAGGCTTCTGCAGAAAAACCATAAGCTTTCGTGTCTCTTTCTGCTTCTCTGTGAGGATGTCCCTGCGGCTTGCAGGTCTGGATCCATCCTTTAGCACCTGCCCCTGGGGCTGCTGGGATACTTCCTGAGAAAGTATCTGTTCAGAGCTCTGAGCTATGCTACGCTTCCTCCGTTGCCGAGGCTGAGGGATGGGCTGAGCATCCTGCTTCACAGTAGATGGGACAGGACCAGGCTGTGCTGGCACAGGAAACTGTGAGACAGCCTCAGGCTTTGCAGCTGGGGGCAGAGGGTCTAAACTTTTCTCCTTGGTTTCATCTCCTTTATGGTCTGGAGCAGAAGACACATTCATCTCCATGTTCATTGGCTGTGTTTCACATCTGCCCTCAGCTAGGCTCCCTGAACCCACTGTTGTGACTGAGACTGACAATGGTCCATGTTTGTCCTGGAGGCTGGAGATGGCCCCTTCAGAGGGAGGACCTGGCTGTCTATCTTCCAAGTAGGTGGATGTGCTGGACCCAGCAGGACTCTGAGGATATGCCCTTGGGGCACTACCATCGGCCTTTTCTTGCCTAGGGAAGGGGTGGCTTCTAAGAACCATAGTAATAAGGTTTCCCCAGCTAGTTGAGATTCGTCCTTCCAGGGAGCTCTTGGAGAGACCCACACTAGACTCCCTAGACATAGGCCTAGGCCCACTATCTACTGCAGGAGCCTGGGCTACAACTAGGGCAGAGGCTGGAGTTGGGGGTGATGTTGGGGATGGAGTTGGTGTTGAAACTGGGGTTAAGGTTGTAACCGGGGCTGGGGTTAAGGATGGGGCTGAGGTTGAGGTTGGGGGTGATATTGAGAATGGGGCTAGGATTGCTTCCGGAGCTGAAGCTGAGGCTTCTGCTGAAGCTAAAGTTTGGGATGGAATGGAAGCTGGCTCTGCTTTGAGATTTTCACCACCGGAAGGACCCTGGCTAACTTCCAGGGGCAAATTGTTTAAAGGAGCAAGGGTAGAGACTGCATGTAGAAACCCAGGGCTGGAATGTACTGCCATGGCAGAGGATGGAACCAGCTCAGTGTCCTGGGTCAGAGGAGAGGCTGAAAGATTGTGGGAGGGGATGCAGCTGAAGCCACCAGAAGACTTCGTCACATCTGTGATAAGTATGGCTATCTGCTCACTTTCCTCGCCTTGACAAGACTCTCTCCCTTTGCCAATAAGGTGGCCCTCCCCTAGTTTCTCCATCTTGCTCTGGTCAGCAACTTGGTCCACTTCGAGAGCCTCAGGGCGCAGCTCTTCTGGCAAGGCACCTTGGCAGGGGCTGAAATTGCTGGTGACCACAGCTGCTCCACTCTTCCAGGACCAGGCTGCCTCACCAGCCAGGATCCCCTGAGTCTCCCTAGGGGCAGGGGACCCAGGCTCCCTGCTCTCATCATCCTTAGCCTCTGAGCCTGCAGTTATGGCAGGAGCCTGCTGAAGGCTGCTCCTCCCACACACATCCTTTGGGTCCTGAGCTTGGCTATTCACAGCATCAGCTAAGCCCATCTGCTCAGGACCCTTGAGCCCCTTGTCTGAATGGAGTGATGAGGGACCGGCAAGGGAACTGCTGGTGACGATGTCCTGGGTGGCTGCAGTTGCCATATCCACAGCATCCCACACACTCACCACAGTGCCCAGGCGGAGGGGGTCCAGCTTTAGAGGACGGCGGGGTCTGTCTCCTGAGCTGGCACCAGGCCGCCGACGCCGGCGCAAGCTGCCTAGGCTTCTCCCCAGGGGCCCAGGAGGCCCTACAGCCAGGTGCTGTGGACTGGTGTCCTGTTGCTCTGTATGGACGGAGCCCGGCTGAGCTGCCCCCTCACCACAAGTGCCAGTTGACCCCACCCACATCTCTGTTTTGCTATCAGGACTTCGGGGGGTAAAGCGGATCATGATAGGGACAGGAATATCCCTCGTTTTTTGGTGGCCCTGGAAGGAAGTTTCTGGCCTAGTTGGCGCCCTTCTTTTCTTTCCCAGGGTTGCTGGGGTGGTCCCTCTGCTGGCCACCTCTCCAGATATCTTGAGCGAAAGCCAGGCATCTGAAGCCATGCTTCTGCCTCTTGATGGCTCCGGGTCCTGAGCCCTCGCTATAGCTGGTCTTTTCTGGCCATCTCCAGGAACCTCTGATTTCTCCTGTCCTTTGCTCTGTCCCTCAATGGCATCACTGTCCTTGGACTTCAGGTGCAGGGCCAGCCTGACTCCTCCCGCCTGAGCAGGTTGCACACCTGGAGCTGTGGATGCTGATCCTTGTGCCTCCTGGTCCTGCCTGGAGCCAAACCACTGCAAAGCCAATGCTATGGTGGCTACCACAGCTAGTGCCAGCAAGGTGAGTACAGCCCCATCCCAGTCGTCATCTCCATCACCATCCCAGCCCCAGAGGGGCCCACCAACCTCTACAGAGCCCTGGAGCATGGTGCCGATTTGCAGATCTGCTGTGAAGAGCCTGTTCTGGCTGGCAGCTATGCATGTCCCGCACCCAGCTTGGGCTGCTGGCTGTGCAGATGACATTGCAAGCAGCTCACCTAGGACAGCCCTGTTAAGGTGGACTGACTCTCCAGGCCCTCCTGGCGTTCAGGTTTTCAGGCTTGTCAGTAAACCCAGTTGGATGTATCAAGAGAGACTGTGGTCTACAGCAGCTGGTCCTGGTTGTGTACCCCAACCCCAGCCCCTTCCCCTTCCTTTACACATGATCCTAGGGACAAATGAAAGTGTCCCTGGACACACATTTCACCCCACTATGTTCTGCCTTAAAGACCCTCATACCGCCTCCCTTATTCACCCTACACCCTATACAAGAGCTCTGACAAGGAAGGGTTACCACACATGCAGATGTTATCTTGGGTCTTAGCAACATGATGCAGCCCTGATGAAATTACCAGAAACCGGAGAGGCCAATTCCACCATGGCCACCAGGGAAGGGTGTGGGGGTGGTGATTTTGGTGGGCTCTCAGACTGCAAACAGAGACCCTGGGATGGCGTGGGTCATGTGAGTTACCATCTATGTGGGGGACACGTGCATTTCTTGTCCTCCCTCCTCCAGCAGCTACCAGTCTCTGCTCCAAGGAAACTGGAGATAAGGTCGTTTTCCAGTCAAGAGGGAAAAAATACAGTGAGAAAGAATGAAGAAAACCTAAATGTTACATCTCTCTCTCTGTGGCCAGTCTTATTCCAACCTAACTTAAATGTGGGTGGAGCCTCCTGGCTTTTACCCTCTTGACCTGCCCCAGAGTGCCTCAGAAAAGCTCAGGTCATAGCCTGCCTCTCCTGTAGTCACTTCATTAACCTGTACCCAGATTCTTCAGAAACCCTCTCTGTTCCAGGTACCCTACCAGTCCAGTTCCTAGGTACCCTCTCAGTTCTGTCTTCCCTGTCAGAAGCAAATCACACTCCATCCCCCTCCTCACCCAGGTTAGTTCTCACGCGCTGGCATACTCTGCTAGGCATGAGTGCTCGGTATTTTATTTTTTTTGGGGGGGGGGTGGCTTCTCTGTCTGCTCATCATTGAAATCCTATCAGGAGTGAGTCTTAAGACATTTACCAGGAAAGACCAGACTCCTAGAAAAAGAGACTGAAGTCCCCAGAATAAAGGTAGCTCTCCCAAAAAGAAATGGACCTTTTCTTCCTCTGGAACACAATGGAGCCAAGGACTCCTTGACTTAGGCATCAAAGAGGTGACCAGAGCGTCCCTGGCTCCTAGCCTGCGCTGAGCCTCAAGTATCCCATTTGGCCTGGGCCCATCCCAGAGTCCCATAGAACGATTAAGTGACAGTGAAAGGATGGGGTGAGCCCTACACCTTAAGGTGGACTTCAACTAGCAAGGAACTTTCTTGCCTTTGTTCTCTGTCTCAGTTTCAGGCTCTGTTGTTAAATTGGTAGTTAAGTTTGGAGACCCTGGACCTTCCATAGATATAGTTGACAGTTTCCCTGTACCTCTATATGGGGTAGTCATTAGCTTGTCAGCTCCACACACCTTCCGAAGATGCAGGACAGTTAAAAGAGTGGGGAAGGTCACAGAGGGGAGAGTGAATACAGGAATCAACCCCAAACAAACCCACAAGGAATGAGGGGGCTCAGGAGGGGAAGGCAGGGGGATCCCATGTGTTTTTGGCCAGTCTGGATTACATAGTGAGCTCCAGGACAGCCAGAGCTATTTAGTGAGACCCTGTCTTAAAAAAAAAAAATGAAACAGAAATGTAAACAATAAGTTGGAGAGATGGATCAGCAACATATGTAAATCAACTATGTAATACAAACACATAAATGGCCTCAAAGACAGAAATCACATGGTCATCTCAATAGATGCAGAAAAGGCTTTTGGCAAAACCCAATATCCTTTTTTGACTAAAAAACCCAAAGAAACTAGAAACAGAAAGGACATATTTGAACACAATAAAGACTATATATGACAAACATACATCCAACATCATTACTAAAGAGAAAAAAAAACATAAAAGCATTTCCACTAAAACCAGGAACAATACAAAATTTCTCCACTTTTATTCAGCATATTTCTTGAAGTCTTAGCTACAGCAATAAAAAAAAGGAATAAAAATGACACAAATAGGAAAAGACAAAGTACCCTCATTTTCAGATTCTATACCTAAGAGACCCTAAAGACTCATCTGTAGACTAGGATGGCCTGGAACTCACAGAGATCCAACCTGCCTTCATACCCCAGTACAGCAATATCAGGTATGCTCCACCATACCTGGCCTGTGTCTAATTTTGTCAGCTATTACTTTTGCCTTTACCAAGATCCCTGAAGTGTCATCTTTTTTCACAAATAGATATTTATTATTTTGTTAGTATCTTTTTGTTGCATTTCATTTTGTTTTTATTGAGCCACGATCTCACTATGCATCCCAGGCTGGCCTTGAACTTGAGATCTTCCCTGCCTCAGCTCAGCTCTGCAGGTTGGAACTATAAGCTTACTCTAGTGTTAGTTTCCTTTTCTTTCTTTTTTTCCCTTTTTCCATTGTTTGGTTTGGTTTTTTCCCCCTACTTGTAAAATGAATTCTACGTGTCATTAAACATTAAAAATTTTATTAACACTGAGGTTATCTTAGGGGCTGTAAATTTTTCTCTGAATGCAACTTGAGTTGTATCCTATATGGTTTTCCTCTGGGGTAGTTTATATCATTAGTAACTCAAGGTTTGAGGTTTTTTTTTTTTTAATCCCAAAGTTTTTATTTATTTTTTTCTTTTTTTTGGTTTTTGGAGACAGGGTTTCTCTGTGTAGCTTTGGAGCCTATCCAGGCACTCACTCTGGAGACCAGACTGGCCTCGAACTCAGAGAGATCCGCTTGCCTCTGCCTCCCGAGTGCTGGGATTAAAGGCATGCGCCACCAACGCCTGGCTCAAAGTTTTTCATTTTGTTTACTTTAAAAAATATTGTTCGTTGAGAATTTGAGTGTCATACATTGTTGTCTCTCTATTCAACTGGTATTATTTTCTGGCCCCAAACATTAGCTTTTGCAAATATTTCCTGGGCTTACATAATTAAATTGACCTTTCTGTATTATTCCTTTACTCTTAAATTTGGTTTTTGTCTTTGTCTAATTATGGAATGGGTGTGCTGGCTTGTGGCCCAGCCTAATGTCTGCCCAGCACAGAGTCTCAGCAGTGTCAGGCAATGATATGGCTGAAGGCACCAGAGGGTGGGGCTAGGCACTTGGTCTGGTTGCCAGGAAGCAAGATGGGACATAATGGGGTCTGAGAGTTTGATAAAAGGGCTGTCAAGCCCAGCTTTGCTTTCTCAAGAGGGTAACCATCAGTGCAGGTCAGTGCCTCTCCAGACCTTCCCTCCGAGTGTCCTGTGCCCCTAGAAGGCCCCTTCCCCAAGACATCCTTTCCCAACACCTCTAAAACCCCTCTCCCACCCAGAAATTCCAGTCCATTCTCTTTCCAATGTCTGGGTCCAAACTTAGTAGGTACTTAATTAAAAACTGACACTGAAGGCCCTGGTGTAGGCCAGAGATGGCTTTGATGCTCGTTCCTGCCCCAGCGCACCCGCCTCCCAGCCTAGGAAACTACTGTTTGTTTTCCCGGTGCCCTGGGATACAAGTTAGGCCTTGCCCTCTGTCGTGCTGGTCCTGAGTGGAGCTAGGGAAGCGTGCTCTCCCACGAATTCTGTCCACAGGTGCTGCAAACCATAAGCGCCCCCGCCTGCGCCATGGGGTCCGAAGTCTGGGTCGGCACTTGGCGGCCACATCGGCCCCGCGGCCCCATCGAGGCGCTCATCAGAGGCCCGGGACCCAAATACAAGCTGCCACCGAACACCGGTAGCAAGGGCGGATACCCGGGAGGAAATAGGGAAGGTGGGACTGTGGGTGGACTTCACTGGTGCCTGGAATCCAGGAACCGGAGGGCTGTGCCGGGACCAAAAAGGGAAGCAAAAAGATTAAGAGGTTCTGTGCTGGGACTGCCCTGGTGGAAAGGGGAGTGCGGGGCCTGGCGCGGGAGGTGGGAGCTGACAGTCACTAGGCACTGCGGAAGGTAACGCAGGGATGCTCCCGCAGGTTACATCCTGCACGATCCATCACGGCCGCGCGCGCCCGCCTTCTCCTTCGGCTCCCGCCGGCCCTTGCAGCACACATCCTGCGGGCCGGGGCCGAGCCACCTGATACCCGCCCGCATGACGGTGCGCGGCACAGATGGCACCCCAGCATTCTCCATCTACGGTCGCCTAAGCCACACAGCGCCCTTCCGCACTCCGGGACCGGGTCAGCACCCTGGGGCACGGTCTCCCCAACGTGGAGATGGCTCCCAGGAAGCCCACTGGGAAACTCCCCACCCAAACCCAGAATCCGGGAAAACCCCTACCCAAACCCAGAAACCCGAACCTTACTGTGGCTCCAATTTCTCCCAAGACTAGGCTCTTGTGGGGAGAGCCTTGCCCCATCCCGCCCCAGTACAGGCCCACACTCTCCTTCCCTTCCATTAGGCAGGTACTACCCAGAACTCACGGGAAGTGCGACATATCCCAGCGCTCCCCGGCATACCATCGCTTCCCGAAACTGGGGCATCGTCTCGAAGCAGCAAACCCCAGGTGAGGCCCGAGGGCTGGATCCAGCATCAGGGGCCTTCCCACACCCCAACCCGCAGCCTGCCATAAAGGCAAGGGGATTGGTCCAACATAACCTCTTGCTGACTCCTCCTCAGGCCCTGGGTCCTACACTGTGCCTTCGCTCTTGGGCCCGCGTGTCATAGGCAAAGTCTCAGCCCCAACTTATTCCATCAATGGCCGCAACGCTGTGGACAGCTTCTTTGAGGATCTCAGCAAGGTGGGGAAAGGGCTGCCAGCTGAACGTCTTTAGTAATCAAGAGAGTCAGCGAAGCTGGGGGTGGTGAAGAATGCCTGGCATTCCACCACTCAGGAAACTGAGGCAGGAGGATTGTGAGTTCAAAGCCAGCATAGTGAGACTCTAGCTTGAGGAAGGAAAAAAAAAAGGGGGGGTCAGTTGTCCACAAGGAATGGGAGGCTGGGCCCAACACCCTCCTCCTGTCCTCCTAGACCCCAGGCCCCAGTGCCTACCACGTTGTGAACCCGGGGATCTACAAGACTCGAGCCCCGCAGTTCACGATGCGGGCACGGACTTCGGCACCCCAAGACAGCACTCAGAATCCAGGACCTGCAGCCTACAGCGTGGATGAGGTGGTCTGGAGTCCAGGATCAAGGGGCGGGGGATGAGGGTCTGAGGTCTAAAACAGAGTCCCCGGGAAACAGGAGTCCCTGTATGAAGCCGAACAGCCGGCTTGCTAAGGCAGTGGTGTCTCCTGGGCCCGCAGCACCGGAAGCCTCGTGGCTGGAGCTTCGGGATCAGGCACTCAGACTACCTGGCCTCCATGATACCGCAACGCGTAGAAGAGAAGACTGACACCAGCAGGCGCGCACCGGCCCTCAGTTGTTAGTTTGCTTAAAGTTTTGCAAGCCAGCGCTGTGTGTGTTCTCTCTATGCGTGGTTGGGCAAGGGATGGGGGTAGGGAAGGTGGAGGTGAAAGCGGGCGTCGATAACCTCAGCGGCATCTGAACTTTTGGAGTGTCTGAACCTAGCGACCAGTCGGACAGGACAGCAGTGCCCGGGACCCATAGATATCAAGATCCCAGGGACTTGAGCAGAGTGGACTCCGGTCAGGAGCATCATGATCTAGCCCTTAAGGTCCCGGAAACATCCCCAATTGGCCATAAGGTAGCAGATAGGGAGCAGCTGAAGTGGTGATTGGCCCAACCTTGACAAGTGCCGCCTACTGGGGGCCGCCCCATCTGCGCAGCCGCTGTTTCTGAACTACCTGTCAGTGGCTTGTCTGCTCTGCACCTAACTCCACTCCGGGCTGAGGGATGCCAGATCGGAACCGGGCCAGATCCAGAAAACTGGTAAAGGCCCCTGAGTTGAATAGGTACTGGACTGGGGTCTTTGTGAAGTTGAGAAATGGGGAAGCCAGACCGGGGGCGGCCGGGGTGAGGTAGGTGGGTGGTGCTGGGTATTGAGAAAGACATGGGCCAGTGATGGTCACCAGAGACAGGAGCAAGGTTGGGACAAGTGGCCATGGCTTCAGGGACATGGACAGGGATACAGGTTCCAGCAGTGTCTCAATATCCCCTGCAGGCTGGAGCAATGGCAGCTCCAGGGTTACCACCTCCCTCAACCCCAGAGGCAGCTGGTGCTGTCTCAGGGAGAGTGAGTAGGGAACCCAAGCAGCTGCCTGAGCTGATTCGTCTGAAACGAGATGGAGGGCATCTGAGTGAGGCAGATATCAGGGACTTCGTGCATGCAGTGATGGATGGAAGCGCACAGGACACACAGATTGGTGTGTGGCAAGCCCTAATTGGACTTTGACCCCTGACCATCCCATATGCACCTCAAGGATCCACAGTACCCCATCACCATCACAGGCCCACACCTCACTCATATGTCCATACTTAGGGGCTATGCTGATGGCCATTCGGCTGCAGGGCATGGACATAGAGGAGACATCTGTGCTGACTCAGGCCTTGGCAGACTCTGGGCAGCAACTGGAGTGGCCCAAGGCCTGGCACCAGAAGCTTGTGGATAAGCACTCCACAGGAGGTGTGGGTGACAAGGTCAGCCTGGTTCTGGCACCTGCCCTGGCTGCATGTGGCTGCAAGGTTAGTGACTGCCACCTCCACAAATCTCTGACCCACTCACTCACAGGCACCTCCTCCCCTCAAGCCAGGCTCAAAACTCTCAAAGTCAAAACCCAGGTTGTCCTATCTCCCCCAGTATAGACACAAGTTCCACCATGGAATACAACTGCCACACCTCACAGAACCCTCAGAGGAAGAGCTGGGTCTTTCTCTTCTTGTCCCTTGGATAAGACTAATATAATGAGTGCCAGCTCCTGCCCTACTGACAAATTACTCCCCACCAAGTACAATTTATTTTTCTTCCCAGCAATTGGGCACCCACATGAACTGTTTAAAATATTTGAAAATATTACAACTGCTTGAAAAAAAGTCACTTCAGCTGGAGTTCTTACTAGGGGAGAGAGAAAATGTGGACAAGGAGAGCAGTGCGGGGGGTGGGGGGCACACTCAGTATGCCTATCCCCCAGGTGCCAATGATCAGTGGACGTGGTCTGGGACACACAGGGGGCACACTGGATAAGCTGGAGTCTATTCCTGGGTTCAATGTCACCCAGAGCCCAGAGCAGGTACAGGTGGTCCACTAATCTGCAATTGATCTGGGTTGAGGGAGAATCACAGGATGATCCGTGGATAGGATATTTATCTGGGTCACTAGTGAGAGTGTTGACTATTCTAAAGGTCATTGATTGTAGATAGGCCAGAGTCATCAAGAGAACTTTGATCACGATCAGTACCATTACCCAGGAATGGTGGAAAAAAACACCAATGAGCTGCTAACCATTAATGTGTCATAACTAATCAGGTTCTAATCAGGATCCTTCAAAGGTCTGTCATCAGAATCAGATTACTGACACTCTCAGGCTATGTTTTGAACTTTTGCTGGGTCAGTGGTCCTTCCCAGAGGTCACTGCAGGTGTCTGAACAGATACTGCTCTTGCTGGAGGAAGTGGGCTGCTGCATTGTTAGCCAGAGTGAGAAGCTGGTCCCTGCTGATGGAATCCTGTATGCTGCACGAGATGTGACAGCTACTGTGGACAGTTTGCCACTCATTACAGGTGACCTGATATGGGGTACCCTGACTGACACACAGTCCACTAGGCACTGCCACCTTTATCACAGAGGCAATCCCTCCTGTCCCCAGGGATCATATCCTGGCATGATGTTTCTGTTCTCCACAGCCTCAATCCTCAGTAAGAAGGTCGTGGAGGGACTGTCCACTCTGGTGGTGGATGTTAAGTTTGGGGGGGCTGCAGTCTTCCCAGACCAGGAGCAGGCCCGAGAGCTGGCAAAGACGTTGGTGAGCCCATGCTGGGCCTCTGTGGCCTTTCTTTTTTGTTTTCTTGTTTCAAAACAGGGTTTCTCTATGTAGCCTTGGCTGTCCTGGAACTCACTCTGTAGACCAGGCTGGCCTCAAACTCAAAGAGATCGGCCTGTCTTTGCCTCTCAAGTGCTGGGCCACCACCGCCTAACATCTGTGGCCTCTATGGAGGAATGTGAACCTCACCTTCTATCATATTCCTGCCTCTGCCCACTCAACAGTCCTGGTAGAACCAACTGGCAATCCCCCTTTACAGTTCTCCTACCCTATCTAATCAAGGCTGTCCCGAGCTTGGGCCTAGAGAAATCCTTCATATAGCCCCTCCACTTAGGGCGAACAAGCCCACCCCACAGCACCACCTCTGAGGCCTAGCAGTGTTGGTTTCTGATCTCCACCCCAAGCCTTTCCTGACATCCTAACCCAGGTGCAGCAGGCATAGAATTTGATCATGCCAGCTAGACACTGAGTGCCTCCCCAGGTTAGCGTGGGAGTCGGCCTGGGGCTGCGGGTCGCCGCAGCCCTGACTGCCATGGATAACCCTTTGGGCCGCAGCGTGGGCCATACCCTGGAAGTGGAAGAAGCGTTGCTTTGCATGGATGGTGCGGGGCCGCCGGACCTACGGGACCTGGTTATTAGGCTAGGTGAGAGGGCTGGGGTCCCGACCACCTATCTGTATATTAGGAGCTCTCAGCCCCTGCAGCCTCTGCAGCCTCCAAAGCTCCTGCGCTCCGGCCCTCCCGCCAGCAGGGGGCACCATCCTTTGGCTTAGCGGACAGGCGGAAACCCAAGACCAAGGCGCCGCTCGAGTGGCCGCGGTGTTGGACGACGGCTCTGCGCTGCGCCGCTTCCAGCTGATGCTTTCGGCGCAGGGCGTGGACCCGGGCCTAGCCAGAGCACTTTGCTCCGGGAGCCCCACGCAACGCCGCCAGCTGCTGCCCCACGCCAGGGAGCAAGTGGAACTGCTCGCACCCGCAGACGGTGAGACCGGAAATCCTGGGCGCCAGATCCCACCCACTTCCTCTCCGCGTCTTTTCCTTCCTGGTCCTGCCCTCTTGTGTCCGCCCGCCGGCTCTCAGCTCCTCAGTGACCGCCTTCTCCCCAGGCACGGTGGAGCACGTCCTGGCTTTGCCGCTGGCCCGTGTGCTGCACGAGCTCGGGGCGGGACGCAGCCGAGCGGGCCAGCCGATCACGCCGGGAGTGGGTGCCGAGCTGCTGGTCGACGTGGGTCAGTGGCTGGACCGCGGTGAGCGCCGTCCGGAACCCGTAACCACTCCTACACTCTCGGGCGCCCGCTGTGACCTAGGTAACTGCTCTCCTCGCTCGCTCGCACAGGTACACCCTGGCTCCGCGTACATCTGGACGGCCCAGTGCTCAGCTGCCAGCAGCGCCGCGCTCTGCAGGGGGCGCTCGTGCTGTCGAACCGCGCACCCTTCAAGGCCCCTTCACCTTTCGCTGAGTTAGTCCTGCCACCGACCTTCGCTCAGCCCTAAATCCGACCCCACCGCAGCCAGGTGGGTGGGTCCCGCAGTTGAGCAAGCCCTCCATCCATCAGGGCGGGACTGGGTGGAACACGGTGAACACACGACCTCCTAAGTTTGTCTGAGGGGGCTGCTACTGCCTCATCCAGTGCATTGTGGTGAGCTGGAGACTTCCTTGTGTGAGGTGCACGTACTGGGGCCCAGAAAGGGGGTGAGTTGCGAATACTTACCAGCCCCATTTTCTCGGGGTGGTGCCAGGAGCCAGCGCAGGGACAGATGGGCCTATGGTGCCCTGAACATGAATGGGCTGGGCTGTGTGACATTGGTGCCACTGGTTTTCTACTGAGCCCTGTATCACCCTGTAGTGAGTGACCCGAGGCTAGAAGGATTACTCCCTTAAGGTGGTAAATCACAGTATAAACATCCTTTAAAAAAATTTTTTTTTATTGTAAATAGACACATACGCTCTGGTGCCCAGGCAAAGCATATTCTGAATGCTTCCAGGCATCTAGAGGGGAAGCTTGGCAGTTGAGGTGCAGGTTATCCATACATTGGGTTAATGAGGCTGAAGCTCCCTAGTTAAAGAACTAGGAGTGACAGATGTGGAGCAAGCCAGTTATGGCATTTGATGTTGCCTAGGCTGATGCTTAAGGCTTGAGGCAGAGCAGTTCTGAGTTCAGATAAGCAGATACAGACAGCTGGCTAGCCTGCTTAGATGTGGGGTGACAAGTTTCTCCAGCAGTGGAAGCCCAGGCACCTTGTCTGTTCTTTTCCAGGAGCTTCATGTCCATGGTGCTACAGGCTCTAGGGCCCAGAGTTTGGCCCAGGCTCTCCCAGTTCAAACCTCCAGTCCTCAGGATCCCAGGAGGCGAAACTCTGTATGTAAAGTCCAGACACTGGTCAGGGCAGAGCCAGCCCCAAGGTCCCGGGCTAAGAACTAGGCTGCTGATCACTGCCCTGTTTGGAGCTGGGCTGGGCTGGGCCTGGCTGGCAGCAAGAGCTGAGAAGGAACAGAGGCGTCAACAGCAACGAACGGAGGCCCTGCGCCAGGCTGCTGTGGGCCAGGGTGACTTCAGCCTACTGGACCACAAAGGCCAGCCTCGATGCAAAGCTGACTTCCAAGGCCAGTGGGTACTGATGTACTTTGGCTTCACTCACTGCCCTGATATCTGCCCTGATGAGCTGGAAAAGCTGGTTCAAGTGGTACAGAAGCTGGAGACAGAGCCTGACCTGCCCCTGGTGCAGCCTGTCTTCATCACTGTGGACCCAGAACGGGATGACGTGGCAGCCATGGCCCGGTATGTGCAGGACTTCCACCCAAGACTGCTGGGTCTGACTGGTTCTAAAGAACAAGTGGCCCAGGCTAGTCGCAACTACCGTGTATACTACAGTGCTGGTCCCAAGGATGAGGACCAGGACTATATTGTGGACCACTCCATTGCCATCTACTTGCTCAACCCAGATGGACTCTTCACAGACTACTATGGTCGGAGTAGGTCAGCAGAACAGATTGTAGACAGTGTACGTCAGCACATAGCTGCCTTCCGTAGCATCCTGCCTTGAAGTATACTGCCTAGGCCCTGTCAGTAAATGAATGTACTTAATCTGTGTGTGTGTGTGCTCTCTATCTGCCGCCCATTTAAATGGTTGGTTGGGTGAACAGGTAGGAGGTAGCAAGGCCACTTTATTAGACTAGGCCAGCACTGGAGTAAATGGCCCCACCGCACAAGGGAAACAAGATTATCAGGTATACACTACCTTCCACCCTGCCTCAGTGCTCTTCACTCAAGGCTGGGCCATGGAGGGGGCAGCATAGGTCTGGAAACGCGTATGGGCTCGCTGGTGTGTGAGCAGTCTCAAAGACATGGTGTCCACAGCTGCCTCCAGTCCTGGCTGCTGGGTGATCTCCACCGTATAGTCATTAGCCTGTGAAGACTAGGCATCAGCAGAGTCCACAGGTGTTTCCCCATCCCAAATGTCCCGGGCCACTCACCAGTTGCAAAGAGGCCAGCATGGAGCGGCACACCTCAAAAGCAGGCTGCCCAGCTACAAGCTCCGCAAAAGGGCACCACTCATTGAGCTGGCGGAACCTTGAAACCAACTGGTCCCCATAGGTATGTATATCAAAGGGCACGTGCTGCTCCTGAACAGGGAAAGGACGTGTTAGCTTCAAACGGAGAGACAGCTCTAAACAATCCCCAGGCTGACGGTTCCCAAACAGCATGCCTCACCTGCTCCTGGAGCAGGGGCTGGATAGTATCTTCCCAGTCCCTGATGCGTTGGCTCAGCTCTGTCTCCTGCACAAACTTCTGGGAGGTGGCAATGAAGAGTTCCTACAAAAGGACCAGTGGGTTCTCCCTTGCACATAAGAGCCCAGGATGCCCCACTGCTCCCACCTGCGACCCAGGCCTACCACATTTCTTCGGACCAGCTCCTCATATCTCAGGGACTCTGGCATAGCCTCTGCATCTAGAAAGGCCTAACAATGAGCTGCTGCAGCCAGTGGTGGGGCTGCACACCCTCTCCTCCTGCAGCTCTTGCTCCCTCAGCACATCTCTGCCACTCCCCATCCAGACCTACCTAGGTCAGCAGCTTCCCCAGGCACCACCCCCTCAGGCTCTGCATACTCTTCAGGCTCCAGAAAATCATCTGCAGAGATGTGGGAGAAGTGACCAGAGGAGCTGCTAAGACACAGGAGGTGCTGAGAGCACCAACCCCCAACCCCACGCCACATCAAATGGCACCTACCTGCTACCCCTAGGTCTTCTAGGGGGTCTTCCAAGCGTTCTTCCTCTACAGGCCACAGATCCTCCGTGGCCCTGGGCAGCCATCTCTCAGTCATCTGTCCAGAGAAGATCTGTGAGGAAACTCAACTTCCAGTCCCTGTGGGGTCTCAGACTTCAATACTATGGGTACTTGCCTTACGTCTCTGAAGCTTCTGAAGGGTCTCTAGCTGTTCCTTTACGTGTTTCCAGTACAGCACTTCCATGTCTGCAAACAAAGACCTTATGAGGAGCTTCCCCATCCAGCCCAAGCTCACATTGGTCCGCCCAGGTCTTCAAGTGACCCTGGCAGGGAGAATGGGGGTGGAACCAGGGAAGGCAGATAAAGAATCTTCCCCATCGGGTTCAGAGGACCCCAGCCTCACCTGCAAAAGTCGGGCCCTTCCGCCGAGGCCTCCTGCTGTCAGCATGCTCAGCATCTGTGAGAGAGTGATTAGCAAGAACCAGGCTAAAATTCTAGCACCCAGGCAAAAGGGCATACCACCTTAGCCCACACACTCACTCACAGGCAGCCAGGTACCACTGGTGGAAGTCCTGCAGCTTGGTAGCACCCTTCCTCTTGCGCTTCTGTCCTGGAGGCTCTTCCACACCGGGTGGCACAGAATAGGGCTTACCTGGAAGCAGAGAGGGACTGCCTCAAGCATGGCCAAGGGGAGGGGATACAGGGCCCCTCCAATCCACTACCTTGTAGCCCTAGTCAGAGGAATGTGAATGAGGTGTCACAAATCCTACTGACCTTTCTGGAAGAGCTTAGAGTCCAAGGAGTCAAAAGGGTCCAGGCTCTGCCAGGCGTCTTGGGTCTCCTGAGCACAAACACAAGCACAAGCTGAGGAGGGGAGAGCATGAGGCCTCCCTACCAGAGCTGACACAGTGGTGACAGCCCAGAATCACAGAGGCCCACAGGTATGTGGGAGAGGACTTAAGTTTCTGGAAGGAGTGCTGAGGGTCTAAAAGGTACCAAGGCAAAGACAGGATGGGATGCCCCTGAATATACGCTCCCTGCCAGGGCCCAGGGGCCTGGCATCTCTCACCTGTGGCTGGGTGGCAGGCTCCAGGGCCCCGTGTCGCTCCCGCAGCATATATCTCCTTGGCAAGGTGGTACTCTGCAAAGAAATAGCCCACAGGTCCTCTTCTGGTTCCTGGCCACCTAAGGCTCTCAAGATCCCAGAAATTCTTAGGTTCACATCTAAAACATGGTTTTCAAGGGCCCTCTTAGGGACTAAAAAGTAAAAGCCTTAAGGAGGGGCTGGGAAAAGTTAACAAAGTGCTTGCCCTGCAAGCATGAGGGCCCGAGTTCAATCCCCAGTATTCACATAAAGTCAGCCAGGTGTGGTGGTGCTCACTTGTGTAACAGTTCCTCCTAGATTAAAACTATGACATAGGATGTGAGAAGGGAAATGAAATGGCAGGATGTTCTAAGGCAGTGTTCTCAGCCTTACTAATGTTGTGACCCCTTAAAACAGTTCCTCATATTGTGGTGACCCCAACCATACAATTTCATTACTACATGCTATAATTTTGCTACAGTTATTAATCATAATGTAGATATTTGATACGGGAACCCCCCAAAGGGATCACAACCTACAAGTTAAGAACCACTATTCTAAGATGAGGTGAAATATTCCACCTTACAGGGACACTCATTAAGATATCAAGTAAACTCAAAATAGCTTCAGGAAGATCCTAAAACTGACCAGATTCACTAGACCCCTATTTCCCCAAGAATATATAAACAGTAAAGACTTGCTGAGAAGATTCTCCAACAGCCCAACTGCTTAGAAGTAGATACTAGCCAAGGTTCATACAAGACTCACACAAGCTGAGCTGACTGGAAGAGGCTGAGACCAAGCAAGCCACTATGAAGACACTCCAGCCTGCTGAGCTGCCTTCAAGCTGTGCTCCAAGTTTCCAGCTTTTGTGAGCTGTCACATATGCTTAAAGGGTCTGAGTCATTTCCACTCCTATAGGTAACACCTCACCTACATCCCTCCCTCTAAGTAATCCCAATAAAACTCTCATTGGTTCACCAAGTTGGACTTTGATGCTATTTGCATGTTGATCTGTCTTCAGTTCCTTATCTAGGGTAAATAGACAGTTGTTCACATCTCCCCCTAAAAAGAATGTCACACAACATTCTGACACCTAAACAGGGACATGACAGAACAAAAGACAAAATGGAGATAAGTTCATGGTCAGGGATGTACAGGGTAGCAAGTCATGTAACTGAAGCTGAACAGCCTAAGAATAAGGAAATTTCCTTCCGTGTACTGTGTGAGAGTGTCTTCTTGCTTGGTAGCAACTGCAGGGTTCTTACTATGGGTAGGGAGACATGCAACCAAGGCTGAGACATGAAGATTAGTGTTTATGAAGGGAATTCCAGGGTGACAGTCTTTATCCATATGGAATGGGGTGGCATGCCTGCTTGATGAGTGGGGCCCAACACATGAATATGGAGATGCCCTGAAAACAGCTAAAGGGTTTAGAGGAAATTTTTCAGTCTGACAGCACACCAGGGGGAAGATTATTGGCAAGCAGTGGAGGAGGTTTCTTGGCTATTGCTGTGTGTAGTAAGAAATGCACCTGAACCAGAGATGGCAGCCACGCAAGAACTTGTTTGTATAAAGGAGAAATTGCAACAATAAAAGGAAATGCAGTTAGCATCTTTCATCCTAGACTCTCTCTGGTCTGGCAAGTAAATCTGATAAATGAGAGGATGAGATAGAGGTAGGCACTGACTTGTCATTTCTTAGGGCTTGGAGGCTGAAAGGGAGATGAAGTACAAATTAGATCCATGTTCAAAAGCCCTTCCTGGGATCCAAGAACTTGGAACCCATGGAATAATTAAGAGTGAGGAGGAGAACAGGATAAAAAGTGATAGGAAATACCCCTAATAGTAAAAAAGGGAAAAATATGTGACCCAGCATGCAGATGGATATATTAACTATGGCCTAGTACAAGAAGCTATGGTGAACAGCATTTAAACTGGTGGAAGTGGGGAATACTTTTGGATAAGCAATGGAGGAGCCTGTCACTGCCTGGCTTGTGAGACTGTGGGACATGGAATTGGATGTCATCAGCCTGACTGCCGTGGATGCAAAATATGAGGAACAGAACTACCCATCCCTCCTTAAGGCAAAGGCTGCATAACCTGAGATATAAAGGAAATCAGTTCACTGGCCTATCATAGAAACACTCGGTTGTCTGAGCTCCCTATAAATGTCTGGGAATGAAAAATGGCAGAGGAAGAAGGCACTAGTAAAGGAACTGGGATTATGAGAAGCTGTACTTGAACCTCAGTTCCCCAGGCCACATAGAACTATGTTCATGGAGTGACCTCCAGATTGCTATGGGGACTTAGTGGTTCTGTTGAGTCCCATGGTGGGATGTGATCTTTATGAAGTAGGAGAGGCTTTGGCAGATCTAACCAATCTAGTTTGCAAGATGCTAAAGTACTTGGGAGGCTATAAGAACAAACAAACTATGGGTGCTCTGTAAAAAGACACAAAGACTCACAAGGCTTTTGAGCAGGCTAAGATCTCTGTAGGACAGCCTGCACAGCTGTGTGCCCCACTACCATACTGTCCCTTCCTGAACACTGTTAAGTTCAGAAGGCTATAGCCAGGGGCTATGGCAAAAGCAATCTAAGCAAACAGTTCCTGTAGGGCTTTTGGTCTCAGCCCTGGACAGGAGCAGACGCTCAGTACACAAAAGTTTGTCATCCCAGTAATGGCAGAAACAGACAGATCTCTGTAAACTTCAAGGCCAGCCTGGTCTACAGAGTGAGTTCCAGGACAGGCATACTACACAGAGAAACCCTGTCTTAATCAATCAGTCTTTTAAGAAGTTAAAAAAGTCTGTCTGTGGAGGCTGAAGCACTAGATCCCCCAATGGTGCTAGAGTTACAGATGGTTATCAGCTGCCTAATATGGAGGCTAGGAACTGAACTTGGATCCTCTGCAAAAACAGTACACACTCTTAACATCTGAGCTATCTCTAAAGCCCCCTAGTTTCTTTTTTCTTTCTTTTTTTTGGTTTTTCGAGACAGGGTTTCTCTGTGCCGAGCCTATCCTGGCACTCACTCTGGAGACCAGGCTGACCTCGAACTCACAGAGATCCGCCTGCCTCTGCCTCCCAAGTGCTGGAATTAATGGCATGTGCCACCAACACCTGGCTAACCCCCTAGTTTCTTAATGCATTTTGTATTACAATGCTGGGGATTAAACTTGGGGCTTCCCATAGGTTAGTCAAGAATTCCATGCAAATACATGCCCAGCCTCAGGGCTTTAGTTTTGTATGTAGTTTGTTTGTGTTCAATAAGTAAGGATTTATGTTTTTGGGGTTTTGTTTTTGTGGGGACGGGAGATGGGGGTTTCAGGACAGGGTTTCTCTGTGTAGATTTGGAACTAGCTCTTGTAGACCAGGCTGGTCTTGAACTCACAGAGATCCAACTGCCTCTGCCTACCAAGTGCTGGGATTAAAGGCGTGGGCCACCATTGCTCAGGTAGGGTTTCTTAATTATCTCTGGATAGATTATACCCAAGGGGCTGAAAGAGGCAGCAGAGTCCTGCAGACTCGTTCTCTCATGGCAGCCTGACAGCAGTGGAACTTGAGGATCAGCTGATGGCACAGGTACTAGGAGTTCCACAAGGCTCAGAGCCTTGAATGCCAGTCCATCCTCAAGGAACAACTGCCATCCTGCTTCAAGAGGGAAAGGATACGGAAGCTGCAATTAAACAGTCTGGCTGGAGGATGGCCAGGCTTCTGGGCAGACACTACCTCTGAGAGGATAACACAAAATTAGGGTGATGGGACAACATCAATGTGAAACACAGGAGCCAAGACCACTGCACTGTTGTCCCCATGGAACCTTAATTCTACCCCAGAATCAGGGCTTGCTCTGTTGACAGCTTGAGCTCTGCAACTTCATTGTTGTCCCACCTGCTGTGAGGTCCTGGGCTCTGCAGGCTCTAGAGCCACCTCCGGGAGCTCTGCTGCATCCTCTGCATCCTCATCTGCATCGCTGGGCACTGGGCCTTCTAGAAAAGTGTCTGGTTAGGAACCAAGAAACCAGTTAGCCCTAAAGAGGCTGGAGGCCAGGCAGCAGTTGGAGCTTCCATGCAGAAGGCTCAAGTCCAGCTCCTAGAAGAGCTGGACAGGCCAGACTCTTTCCTCAGTTTCACACTTCAGCATTAGAAAAACTGAACAAGGCTTTATATTCTCTTCCTCATTCTGGCATGCTTTGATTGGTTTACCTTATTTCTTGGCAAATATTTATGTGTTTGCTTATTTTCTTATGCATTTATACTGGGGGCTGAACCCTGGGCTTTGTATTTGGCTATGCAAGCACTCCAACAGAGCTACTGCCCCAGCCCACATATTCTTTGTTACCATTTACATTTATCCAGAGGAGACATAGGAAAGCAAATCTCACTGATGATTACACCCAAGCACAGAGAGCCAACAGAAGAAGACTGTATCTGCTACCATTAGGCCTGTTCCCCAAAAAGCCAATGAACAGGAAGCAAACAAAACAGGCTAAGGAAACAGAGAGCGTTCAAGGTCAGAGTACCACCTAGTACTGCCTCCCTGATACTCTCTTCTCACCTGGCTCTTGGGGGATGCTGAGTACAGGAACAGGACTCCCATTCCTAGAGACTTCCATTGGCTGCTCTTCAGCACCCTCAGCATCTGGGAGAGACAGAGATTAGACATGGTCAGCCCCATTCCCAGAAGGTCCCCACTGGTGCCAAAGGAGCCTCCCTAAATTGCCAGCAGAAAGCAGAACCCAGGCCCCAAGCCTGGGACTAAGGAGGACACCAGATACCAGACCCCAATACTGAGCTATGGCTGGAAATCAAGGTACAAAAAAAGATGAGGGAGAGAAGCTCTAGCCAACCTATCCACAGTAGAAAAGGTATGTGGTATGAGTGAGATAGCTTCTAAGACTAGAGATGGCAGGCATAAGGTACCCAGCAGTAGTCTCCCAAAAGGTCTTCTACTCAGCCCCCACATCCAAACCCTTACCTTTCTGGCTCCTTGGCATGGGGCACACATCCGCAGGCTCCACAGGACACATTCCCACTGGATCCAACATAAAGTAACCTCTGGGATCGGGGGTACATGTGTTCATCCTAAAATCCTTCCGGCTGGCCAAGACCTCACCCTGACAGCTGTGTTGGCAAGAACAAGCTTGCTACAGAGACCCTTCCCAGGCAGGTTTCCCGCCCTTTTCTCCCATGCTAGCACAATGTTATACCTATACAAGGGGTTGCTGTTCTTTTCCACTTCATCAGGGGCCACCAGGGCCATGGGCAGAAGGGGTATGATAAGCAGCTCCTATGGGTGGGGGAGGAAGAGCTCTAAATTCTACACGGAGCAACACTAAGAAGACTGCTATCCCCACCTCAAAGGCCGGGACACTCACACTGGATGCCTGGTCATTTTTCAGATCCACATTAGCCCGGGAGTCAGGGAAGTCATCCAGTGACCGGAGCTACAGGAAAAAGCAAGTATTCATGGGAGCAGGGCCAGGCAAGCACTCAGGGCAGAGTCCACATGCCCCAACTTACCTCATCCTCTGTTTCATAGAGAGTTCCTGAGTTGACAGCCCTATTGCTCCCATCTTCCTGTACTAAAGAGAGCTGCTTGGCTCGCCTAAGAAAGTAAAACATACTAAGAGCATTCTGGGAAACTTTGGGAGCCTCCCAAGCTTCAAGCAGGGCTCAGCTCAGAAGATGAAGGCCTCTTCCTCCTGGCTCACTTCTAATACTCACCTCTTGCCAGAAATAAAATCGAGAGCCTGGTAGACCAGCGAGTAGAGGTACTCCACCTGGCAAGCAGAGGCAAGCGGTAAGGACACAGAAAGGAGGGGCCTATCTGAAATGGTGCTTGGAAACACGCCCCCTTTGGGGGAGGGAACCTCTTATTAGACACTGGTACATATCAACATCTGGCCATCACTTCCAAACCTTCATACAAGCCCAGCCAGTTTTACTACTATTAAGTAATTCTCACTACCCAGAGTGGTGGCATATGCTTGCAACCTCAGCACACAGAGACTAAAGCAGGAGAATTATCATGAGTTTGATGCCAGTCTAAGCCATACAGTAAGTTCTGGGTTAGAGTATAAGACTCCATCTCAAAAACAAATCCTTTTTTATTAATTTTTCTTATTTTTAAAACAATCTTATTTTACATACCAATCCAAGTTCCCTCTCCCTCCCATCCTCCCATTGCCCCACCTTTTCCCCATCCCATCCATGGGGAATCAACAAAGTATGTCACATCACTTGAGGCAGGACTGAGGCCCTCCCTCCTATATCTAGGCTGAGCAAGGTATCTCTTCATAAGGAATGGGCTCCAAAAGGCAGTTCATACTCTAGGGATAAATACTGGTTCCACTGCTAGTGGTCCCACAAACTGCCCAAGACACCCAACTGTCACCCACATTCAGAGGGCCTAGTTCGATCTTATGCAGGTTCCCCAGCTGTCAGTCCAGAGTCAGTTAGCTCCCACTTGCTCAGGTCAGCTATTTCTGTGGGTTTCCCCATCATGGTCTTGACCACAAGGATGACCCCAGCTAAGAATCTAAGCAATAGTAGAGAGGGCACCTTAACTACCCTTCCCCTGTAATCAGACTGATGTCTACCTTAATTGACATCATAGAACCTTCATCCAGTAACACACCTGTTACTCAAACACTAGAGATGCAAAGGCAAGAGTATTAGGGGTTCAAGGCAAGCCTCAGCCACAGAGCAAACTCAAGGCCAGTCTGAACTAATAAAATCTTGCCTCAAAAACAAGCAGGTTGGGAATGTAGTTCAGTTGGTGAAGCATTCACCTAGCATGCATGAAACCCTAGATTTGCCCCACCACCACCACCATCACAGAAATGCAAAAATTGGACATGATGATTGACACCTGTCATAAGAGCACTCCAGGAGGTAGATGCAAAGGTATCAAGAGTTCAAGGTCATCTTCCTCAAGTAGAGTGTTCTAGATCAGCCTGAGATGCATGAGATGTGTCTCAAAAAAGCAAACAATAGACTCCAGTTTTTCTCTGACATTGAAAGTTGTCACTGTGACCCACAGTGACAGCAGGCTAAAGATAGATGTACACTGCTGCTGTCTCAGAAGGAGTTAATCACATTACACCCGCTCAACATTGAAGCACAAAGATCAGCAGTCTGCGGAACCCACCTTTTTACTGTACACACAAGCTGAGCCCTGGATCAACAGTGCTGCCTCAATGAAGTTCATAGTGGTTTTGCCTTCATCAAAAGAAATGCAAATCTGGTCCAGCTGCAAGAAAGAACATTAGTAAGCTAGACTCGGTGGGCATGCCTATGATCCCAGCAGTTAGGACACTGAGGTAGGATTCAAGGCCTGCCTAGGATATAAAGTGAGACAGTCTCAAAGAAAATAAGATACCAGTACAGGAGAAACCTATGCTCACTTCCTCCATGCTGCTCGCACTGCACATTGTATCCACCCTGGTTAAAACCAACGGGGGACAGACTCCGGCAAAAAGACCCTTTACCCTGAGAGAAGGAAAATGCAGCACTCTCTATCCTTTGATTGGTAAATTCAGGAAATGGTGCCGTATGTAGTTCTCCCTCTCCAACCCTCCTTGGTCTCTGTGAACCTCGGCTCTTTTTTTTTTTTTTTTTTTTTTTTTTTTTTTTTTTTTTTTTTGAGACAGGGTTTCTCTGTATTGCTTCACTCTGTAGACGGGGCTGGCCTCAAACACAGAGATCCACCTGCCTCTGCCCCCCACCCAGTGCTGGGATTAAAGGAGTGCGCCACCAACACCTGGCAGAACCTCGGCTCTTAACTAGGGTTTTTGGCTCTTTTTTTCCCCCTGAACACCTACCATGTGCATCTGTCCATCTCTGTTCAAACGACCAGTCACACATATATCAACAATTGCCAAATCTATCCTCAGAACACCTTTCTCCCTGAGGCTCTGAGGTTTCATTTACAGATACCTACTGAGGATCTTAAAAAAAAAAATCAAGATACCCCACAGAAATGTTCAAGGTATTGGGGATTAACACAAGATCTTACAGACACTCTTACTGATGCCAAAATCCATATGTCCAACTGTCTTATTCAACTATTCAGATCTTTTCTTTGGTTTTGGTTTTTCGAGACAGTTTCTCTGTGTAATAGCCCTAGCTGTCCTGAAACTAGCTCTGTAGACCAGGCAGGTTTCAAACTCACAGAGATCCACCTTCCTCTGCCTCCCAAGTGCTGGGACTAAAGGCATGCACCCCCAACTATCCAGATTTTTATAAACAAGAGTCAAATGAGCAAGTGCATGCTGGACTCCATCCTACCCATAGCCAGAAACTGAAGGACTTCAGCTCCTCTCCTCTTTTGCTCACTTGCCAGTTCAATCTAGGATCAGCCCCTTACCACTTCCAGGTTCCTCTCTAATGACTGCTGCTCTGGCCCAGTCTAACCTCTAACAGGGCTCCTGACCCCCACTCTTCTCCTCTATGTTATTTGCAGGCCTTCTGCCACTCAGAGGGAAAGACATGAAACTAAACAAGGCCTCCAAGGAAAGTCTCTAAACTCACCAGTCTCCTCCAGCTACCAGACGTCCCCTGTGAGCTGTACTTTTGTGCCTTCCACTGAAACAAGCTCCATGTCCCCTCTACATAAATTTTTTAGCTTACCAGACATGGCAACTCCTTTTACCTCAAATAAAATCAGATCCCTCAGCCAAAGTCTTCATAGTATCCTAACCTTTTCTTTCCAGTCTATCACCAGCTTGTGACAACACACAGATACCAGCACGGGGAGGAATAGATCTGCCTTGTCTACTACCAGCTGTGACTTCCAGCATATCATTTAATCTCTCTAGTGACTATATCAGTTTTTTTGTAAAGACTACATTGCTTTATATAAAAAACAAAGAAGCAGTGCTTAGGCCAAGTAGACACCTAATAACCAATAATGTGGCTCCTATCTTGGTGCCACCTTCATACTCCTACCTTGGTATGTAGAATTTCTCCCTAGAGAACAGAAATTCTATCTCAAAGCATAAATTACTGTTTGCTTTATTTGCCATCCAGGTTTTTCTTTTGGGGGGCGTCTTTTTCCTTTTTGGTTTTTTGAGACAGGGTTTCTCTGTGTAGCCTTGGGGCTCCTGGAATTTGCTCTGTAGCTCTGTAGACCAACCTAGCCTTGAACTCAGAGATTTGCCTCCCAAGTGCAGAGGCAGGCGAACCTGGTCTACAGAGTGAGTTCCAGGACAGCCAGAATTACAGTGAAACCACCTCTCAAATAAATAAATAAATAAATAAATAAATAAATAATAACAATAATAAAACTTAGTCATAAACAGAACAGTACCTAGTAGGACCAAGAAATCACAGATACCCTTCAGCCAAGAACAAGCATGGGATGCCATAGATTGGCTGTTCAAGAAAAAGTGAAGAGCTTCTAAGATGTGTGACAGTGCATTTGCCTACTATGTATGAAACCTTTGGGCAATGAGATAGCTCAGTGTATAAATGTGCTTACCATAAAGCCTGATGACCTTAAGTATCTATGTAGAGGAACAAACTTCCACAAATCATCTGACCTCCACACTGGTATGCATGCACCCACACACATAATAATTTAATTTTTTTTTTCTTTCAAGATAGGATTTCTCTGTGTAGCTTCGGAGTCTTTCCTGGAACCAACCTGGCCTGGAACTCAGAGATCCACCTGCCTCTGCCTCCCGAGTGCTGGGATTAAAAGGCACCAACCACCACTGCCTGGCTAATAATTTTAATTTTTTTAAGTTAAAATAAAACAAACAAACAAAAACAAAAAACAAGAAAAGGAACACAAAGTACAGAACATCCAAGGATAAAGCTAAAAATACTGAGCAATGACTGCAATGAAAACCTGAGGGCTTTAAAATAAGCCATGTTGTGGCCTGGCTATATTTTTTTCCCTAAGATGTGTGTTTCCTTGCATTTATGTGTGTGCTATGTGCTTACAGGTGTCCATAGAACCAGATGATGTGCCTGGAACCCCTGAAAGTAGAGTCACAAGCTTCACTGTGAGCTGTATTTCAGTTCTGAGAGCCAAACCCAGGTCTTCTGTAAGAGCCGAAAGTACTATTAACCAGAGTCATCTCTCTAGCCCTGATTTTAATTTTCTAAAAAAATATATGGGCAGCACCAGGTGTGGTGCATGCCTTTTAATCCCAGCACTTGGGAGGCAGAAGCAGCAGGATCTCTGTAAGTTGAGGCCAGCCTGGTCTACAGATGGAGTTCTACGACAGGCTCCAATGCTTCAGAGCAAAACCTGTCTTGAAAAAACAAAAAATAATAGTAAAATTTTGTAAGTGTTTTTCCTACATGTGTCTGTGTACCACCTATGTGTTTGGTGCTAATGAAGGCCAGATGAAGGCATTGGATCCCCTGGAACTGGAGTTAAAGTCAGTTGTGATCTGTCATGTGGATGCTTAGAATTGAACCTGGATTCTCTGGAAGAGCAACCAGTGCTCTTAACTGATGAACCATCTCTCTAATTCACTGCACTCCAATCCCTTTTTTTAAAACTTTGAAGCATCACACTAGCTATAGGATGATGTCCAATCTAGCAACATGGATGAGAAGGTTTTACATATCTAGGCATAATAGGCCTAGACTAGACATAATGGGGAACTGATGAACTGAAGTGATACTCTGGCAGTATAACTGACAGAATTCATAGGTAAACTTGGTGTGGGATATGAGGCCTTATTACATCTCTTAATTTCCATCTTTAGTTGAACAGTAAAACTCTTTACCAAAATAGAGGGCTAGAATTTAAACCAAAACCCAAAAGCTCCTCTTTAAATAAAACCCAAGAGCTCACATAATATCCCAGAAAATGCCAAGAGTGTGGCGAGAACAGATTAGGAGGCAACACTTCGTTAACTTACAAGTAGAGGTAGTATCCCACCACATGGGGTTGAAAACCCACATTTTAAATCACTAAAGTAAGATATTCTATTTTTAAGGGAAAGAAGGCTCCATCCCAAGAAGCTCAACACTTAGGAGAGTAAAAAGAGACGGTGAAATAGAAATCCTAATAGCACTGTTTCAAAAAGGAAGTTGTCAGACCAAAAAATGCTCCCCAACTGAATTATAGAACATTTCGAGGTCTCTTGGATTTTGTAAGATGACTACCACTACTGTTCAAGAAAAGAGATCTGTAACTATTCAGTAGTGGAATCCGATTGAGTTGGGCTGAGGAGTGAAAATGCAGAAATGGAGCAGACAGAGCCCGAAGAGATCTAGACACTGCTGCTAAAAATGGAGGAATGAAATGCTGATAGGCTAGATGACAGCGAGAGGCAGGACCACAGACCAGGAGCGGATCCGTCTGGACAAAGAGGGCTCAAGTTAAGAGCCTCGGGTATGGGTGGGGTATGGGTGCGTCATGCTACACCAGGGAAAAGATGTGGGCGGAGCTTGAGGTCTAAAATACGAGAGATCCCTTTCCCTTCGGAAATCCAGATCTCTCAAATACAATTAAGAACTCAGGCAAATTAGGGTCCATTAGTATTCGCAAATAATCCAGAGACTGAGACAGGAAGATTTCGAGTTTAAGGCCTGCCTTAAGAAGAAAAAAAGGGACTAAAAAAAAAAAAAAAACTCCGTGGTAGAGCGCTTGCCAAGCTCGTACAAAGCCCTAGGTTAAATCCCAAGCACCGCAAATAAAAAAAAAGGAAAACGAAAGTGATGCTTCCTAGTGTATTGCACCCCAAAAAGAAAACAGAAAAAAATTTATTTATTGAAGAAAATGGTTATCATCCAACCAAATCGATTTCACAGCTGGCTAAAGGGTAGAGACCTGAAAATGACAGCTCCAGGATAATCCAACTGAAGAAAGTTTCGAGAGGTAGGCTGGAGTTGGGGGAGGAAAAAAACGAGAAACTGAGGACAAAACACCAGACGGCTACAGACCTGGAGGCGGGGATGGCAGAGACGCCTGAGTTCCCAGGCTCGTGCCATTCCCCCTCCGCCCTCACCTCCTCCAGATACTCGCCCAGCTGTGCTGCTACGTCCACCTCCCAGTTCTTAGTGAGATCCCGGATGGGCTGCAAGAGGTGAGCGAAGCGCACCTCCACATCCTCCATGTCCAGAAAAGGACTAGAGGCCCGGGACCGTACACTGGCTCCGGATAGGGCCAGCAGACTCAACCTGCCACTGGTTCTGGCGCCATTTTGGTGTTCCCGCCCAGGAAGTACGTACACGGACGCGGCGCGCAAACCTATGACGTAACGCGGGTCCCAGTTTCAAAGTGAAAGGCGCACAGGGGAAAGAGGAGGGCCCAACGAGGCGGGGCCTACGCCGGAGGGCGTGGTTAAGACCCGGGGCGGGGCCTGGAGGACCCGATGAGACTAAGTTTATGGGCCAGTTAGCCGTGAGTTCCTTGGCACTGGGTGGAGCGCTGTGACCAAACCCGACGGATTCCTGCTGGGGCGTGGGCCAGAGGCGGGGCTGGGGGGACCAGCGGGCACTGCTTCGGTGGACCGCGTAGCGGACATGGCGAGCTCCCGGGTCCCACAGCAGCTTTTCCTGCAGGGTGTGGCCGCTGTCTACACGTTTGCCTTTGCGTCCCTCTACACCCAGATCCCAGGTGAGGGCGCCGAGAGTGGAACACTCACACGTGGTATCATCCCTTCCTTCACCCTGAATACGAGCTCTCTGAGGCGGCTGTGAGGTCCAGGCCTCTACTTGGGACTAGGGAGCAGTAGTTTTGTGTACTGCGGGCCCACTACAGTGTAGAGGGAGAAAGATGTGCAAGCGTCGGTTTCCCCTTACTATTCGGATCCTCACCTGGGATTAGGGCAGAACCCCGAAGGGAGTAGGAGACAGATTTCTACCTGGACTCCAGCCGAAGGTGCTGACCCAGAGTTAGGTCTTCTGAACCTGGGGTTGGGGTCAACAATTTCTAACCTGAGAGAGAGCATCTGGTAGAGCAAAACCTACATGGGGTTGGAACATCTGCAGACACAACCAGGAGTGCAGGGAGCAGCCGTGGCGGGAAGCATGTAGAGGCCCTGACAATAGGGCCTCTGCATGCGTGGAGCTGGTGGTGGGGCTTCTTCAGGGCTTAATTCAGATGAATTTCGTCTGAGAAGACACTGACATGCCCTCCCACAGGCCTCTATGGCCCAGAGGGAATCCTTCCTGCTCGAAGAACACTGCGGCCCCAAGGCAAGGGTCGGTGGCAGCAGCTGTGGGAAACGCCAACACTGCTATGGGAGGCACCAAGACTGGGGCTGGATACTGCCCAGGGTCTGGATCTACTGACCTTATTGGGCACCGTGCTAGCACTGGGTGCCCTGCTCCTGAACTCTCTGCGACACCCCTTCATCTACCTGTTGCTCTGGATTGCCTACCTATCAGCCTGCCAGGCAAGTGAGACTCTTAGAACTTCAGCCTCTGTCTAACCTGCCCACTGCCTTGCCTGATGCAGCAGACACACAATGGCTCTCTAACAGCTCCTCTCCCTACAGGTGGGCCAAGTGTTCCTTTATTTCCAGTGGTGAGTGACTCCTGGGCCAATGCTGCCTGAGGCTGGGCAAGGGATGTTCACCTCTCCTGGGAGGACCCTGTGAGGGAAGCGGCCTTAATGGAGAAGAACCCTTTATGATATTTCTTCTCCCTATAGGGATTCCCTGTTGCTGGAGACCGGCTTCCTAGCTATACTAGTCGCCCCACTGAAGAAGCCTTCCAACCGCAAGGGTGGATTATCAGGGGCCTTACCCCATGAGAACCTCCCATTCTGGCTTGTGCGCTGGCTGCTGTTTCGACTCATGTTTGCCTCTGGCGTGGTCAAGCTGACCAGCCGCTGCCCTGCGTGGTGGGGACTCACTGGTGAGGGCCTGGGCCTGAAGCTGGGGTGGCCTGGAAGCTCTAATAAACCCTGACCCCCACCTATTACCTGCAGCCCTCACCTACCACTACGAGACACAATGCCTGCCCACACCAGCTGCCTGGTTTGCCCACCACCTGCCAGTCTGGCTGCACAAGCTCAGTGTGGTGGCCACCTTCCTCATCGAGATCGCAGTGCCCCCTCTGTTCTTTGCCCCTGTTCGCCGCTTACGATTGATGGCCTTCTACGCTCAGGTGGGTAGAAGAGAGTGTGGCCTTCACCGGTGGCCAGTGAGTCTTATTGGGGACAGAGCAGCCCTGGGAGTGGTGAGGTGATGGAGGTGCTGTTGGGAGAGCATTGCAGGTAGAGGGATGTGCTACTCAGATAAAGGCTACATGTAGCCTTTGTGAAAACCTCAGTCTTTAGGTCAGCAGGGCTCAAGAAGAGCAGCCTGCCACAGATCTGATTGCAGACCTTCCCACAGGTATTACTACAGGTCCTGATTATCATTACTGGCAACTATAACTTCTTCAACCTGCTAACCTTGGTGCTTACCACTTCCCTCCTGGATGACCATCACCTGTCTGCTGAGCCTGGCCTCAGATGCCACAAGAAGGTGCCCACCTGTGAGTATCATCCTGTCATGACAACCAAACTGATATCAATTGCCTAGTACTCCCAAAGAACCCCTGTTCCACCTCCACCCCAACCCCTTGGCTGCAGATCCTCAGCCAACCTGTGACTGTCCTGCCCATAGGCTGGCCCAAGGTCCTGCTGACCATGCTATCCCTACTGCTGGAACTAACTGTTTATGGGCTGCTGGCCTATGGCACCGTGCACTACTTTGGCCTGGAGGTTGACTGGCAGCAGCATATCATTCTTTCTAAAACCAGTAAGTGCCAACCTGAGGGTCTAAGGAAAAGGGCTGGGTCAGCCCCTAATCACAATCTCCTCAATCGGCAGCCTTCACCTTCCACCAGTTCTTCCAGTGGCTAAAGATGGTGACTCTGCCTACTGTGTGGCTGGGGGCAGCCTCCCTGACCTGGGAGTTGCTTATTGCCCTCTGGAGGTATGTATGTACCTGAAGACAGGGGCAAGAGGCTACTTTCACCTCAGGCCTGGCCTGATGATACTTGGGCCCCCTGTCCCCAGGTGGATCCAGGTGCAAGGATGGCTGCGGAAGTTCTTTGCCAGTATCCAGCTCTCCATCCTGGGTGCTGCCACAGTGGCCTTGTTCTTGATCAGCCTAGTAAGTGCCTCTGTGGAGAATGGGGTTGGGGGAAGATGGAGCAGCACTGAGCTATTGCCTACTTGCTTGTAGGTACCTTACTCCTATATGGAGCCTGGGACCCACAGGCATCTCTGGACTGGGGCTCATCGCCTGTTCAGTTCTGTGGAACATCTGCAGCTGACCAGCTCATATGGCCTCTTCCGTCGGATGACTGGTCTGGGTGGGCGGCCTGAAGTGGTGCTGGAGGGCAGCTATGATGGACACCATTGGACAGTGAGCCCTCCCAAAGGATGTCGGGGTAAAGGGACCAAGTCTAGCCATTTCAACTAACCATATGTCCATCCTTTAGGAGATAGAATTCATGTACAAACCTGGAAATGTGAGCCGACCACCCCCTTTCCTGATACCCCACCAGCCACGCCTCGATTGGCAGATGTGGTTTGCAGCCCTTGGCCCACATACACAAAGCCCCTGGTTTACCAGCCTGGTGCTACGTCTCCTGCAGGGCAAAGAGCCAGGTGAGGGATAGTCTGGGAGAGGAGCTGGGACAGGAAGGACAAGTTCAGAACCATGTTAACCTGTCCTCCCCTGCCACAGTGATCCGCCTGGTCCAGAACCATGTTGCCAAGTACCCGTTTCATGAGCAGCCACCCACCTACCTACGGGCCCAGCACTATAAGTATTGGTTCTCAAAGCCTGGAGAGCACAGGTAAGGCAAGGATGATGGGTGGGGTACCCAGGCCTGGGCTATAGCCACATGCTGACTATCCAGTTCTGTTACAGCCAATGGTGGCACCGCCAGTGGGTAGAGGAATTCTTCCCCTCTGTATCTCTGGGGGACCCAAAGCTGGAAATGCTGCTCCAACAGTTTGGACTTCAGGTGTGAAGGCATCAGCTGGACTGTGGGAGGGGCAGGGTGTTTGCCTGTTGCAGGAGTAAATCTTACGGGGTTTTCTTGGTTTTATCTCCATAGGATAGGAGTCCACTCCGGGGCCGCAGCCCCAGCAATGCCCTCGCACAGACACTAAACTGGGTGCGAACACAGCTGTCTCCTCTGGAGCCGTCCATCCTGCTGTGGGGACTCTTGGGGGCTGTGGTGACTGTCAGAGTTGTACAGACCCTACTTGCCCCCTGCCCACTCCAGTCCTCAAAATTGTCTAGAGAAGAAAAACGTAAGCAGACTCCCAAAAAGGATTCCAGAGCTGCCTCTGAGCAGGCTGCCCCCAACAGAAACAGCAGTGACTCTGGGGCCTCCCGGAGGAAAAAATAGCTTCATGTGCTGTCAGCCAGCCACATGTCCTGATGGAATTATATCCCTAGAATTGCATCCCATCTCATGTCACAGCCCAGCCACGGTGCCTTGGGCAGTCCTGCCAGGGCAGATGCAGCTTGGAGTACCACCCCTGAGAACTGTTAGTGTTACCTTGAACCCTACTAGTCCCTCTGCGCCAACCACATCCTCCTCTAGTCACCTTCCACTGTGTTGGCAACTAGCCCAGAAGTGGGCTTGTGGCCTCTCTCAGGACTTTCCTGGAACATTGTCAGTGTACCCATGGATGTAGAGGCCTGAGTCTGGAGCCCCTGTCCAGCCCTACTGTGAAGGATATGAGCTGTGGCTAGGAGTGAAGGGAAGTGGGCCCACGTGATAGTGCCTACCTACCCCTCAGACTGAACCAATAAAGGCACCATTTGTCCATACCCCTTTGCTGGTGATTCCTTCTAGAGAGGCCTGAGGACAGTTGGCACAGACTAGACTGGTTACTGACCCAGCTAAGTGGGCTCCCTCCTTGTCACTCAGTCTTCTCCAGAAAATAAACAAAAAGGCCTGGTTACAGGAAGCCTTGACGTGTCGATGTGGCACAGCCTGGCAGACCTGTACAGCAAGGGCTGTGAGACCAATGGAGGAAGATGAAACTAGAACAGCCCAAGGACCAGGGAACTTTTCAGAACATGTCCTTCTCTCCACCTGCTTTATTTTCTGGTCTTCAGAAAGGGCGGAGTGTGAAAAGATAAAAGAGGGGAAGAGTACTAGATAGTTATTTTGGACGGGGGTGGGGGGGTTCGAGACAGGGTTTCTCTGTGGCTTTGGAGGCTGTCCTGGAACTAGCTCTTGTAGACCAGGCTGGTCTCGAACTCTTGAACTCACAGAGAGATCTGCCTGATTAAAGGCGTGTGCCACCACTGCCTAGCCTCTAGATGGTTATGTTAGCAAAGGAGCAGACCTTGGATGGAAGAAAGAAGATTCATGCTGTCTCCCATAGCTATAGCTCTGCCCTACGAAGAGGACAAAAAGGAGCTGGAGTCTATTTCTCTAGGGTCAAGCTATCAGACTCTCCTTCCCTGGGATCTTGCAGCACAGCTTCCTTTATCCCAGCTCTATTGTTGGTCCACACCTCCTCCTTTTGTTCTCCCAGTGTAGCTCCCAGATTCAGATACTCCTCCCAAGGATCCTCCTATCTATTCATCTCCAGCACTGCACTGGGATTGTTGGCATGTGCCACCAAGCCCATTTTTTGTTTGTTAATTGTTTTGTTTTGATGGGGTGTTTTGTTCTTTCTTCAAGACAGGGTTTCTCTGTGTTGCCCTGGCTGTCCTGGAACTCATTCTGTAGACCATGCTGGCCTCAAACTCAAAGATTCTCCTGCCTCTGCCTCTTAAGTGCTGGAATTAAAGGCTGTGCCACCACTGCCAGCTTGCAGCCACTCGATCTTAATTGGTGAGCCATCAGTGTTTTTTAAGTGTAAGTTTTTATAGCATTAACTACATTCATAATATTTTATAACTATAAAAAATATTTTAGAACTATAATCTCTTGCCATTGTTTCTAGAACTTTCACAGTACCCCAAAGAGAAAACCTGTATCCATTAAACTATAACTGTTCTTAGTCCCTAGCAATGTGTTCTGCTTTCTTTTTTTAATTTTAGACACCTCATAGTAACTGAATTATATTCTCCCTTCTGCCTTTTTTTTTTTTTTGGTGGGGGGTGGTCTTCTTAAGCACTATGGTTTCTTTTTATATATACTAGTGCTCTGTCTGCATGTATGCCTTCATGACAGAAGAGGGCATCAGATCCCACTATAGATGGTTGTGAGTCACCATGTGGTTGCTGGGAATTGAACTCAGGATCTCTGGGAGAGCAGCAAGTGCTCTTAACTGCTGAGCCATCTCGCAAGCCCCATGCACTGTTTTCAAGTTCCATCCATGTTATAATGTATCAGAGTGTCATTTGTTTTGTTTGTTTTGTTTTCCTTTTCTGAGACAGGGTCTCATGTAGCCCAGGCTATATCCTATCCTAAACCTGTTACCTCTAAAAAGGCCCAGAGTGTGCCTGGGAGGGCATCAGGGCTCCAGATTCTGTGTACTGAAGGGGAATATCAGGCCTTTCTGCAGATAAGTAGCCAAAGATAGCCTTGAACTTCTAATCTACCTCCACCTCTCAAATACTGGGATTACAGATATGGTCTACTCATCTGTTTGGGGAGCTTGTTTGTTTTGGGTGTGTGTGTGTGTGTGTGTGTGTGTGTGTGTGTGTGTGTGTGTTGCTTTGTTATTGAAGTGGATTGATTGGTTGGTTGATTTTGAGACAGGTTTACTGCATTGGCAGGACCAGAAATTAGTAGGTAGTCCAGTCTAGCCTCAAGCTTGCTACAGTTCTCCTGCCTCAGCTTTTCACGTGCTTCCTCCCCAGGCTACATTTCTTTCTTTTCTTTTCTTTTCTTTTCTTTCTTTTTTCTTTTTTTTTTTTTTGTTTTTGTTTTTGTTTTTTTCAAGACAGGGTTTCACTGTGGCTTTGGAGGCTGTCCTGGAACTGGAACTAGCTCTTGTAGACCAGGCTGGTCTCGAACTCACAGAGATCCACCTGCCTCTGCCTCCCGAGTGCTGGGACTAAAGGCGTGAGCCACCAACGCCCAGCCATTTCTTGTTTTGTCACACAAAAGACTAAATACTCATACAGTGGGTTGAATATTTATCAACAGTAATTATTCTAATGGCTTCATCACAAACAAAACTGCTGGCTCTCTAGCTCCCTTTTCAGCTCTGAAAGCAGTACTGAAAAACATGGCCAGCAGCCAGGCATGGTAGTATACACCTTTAATTCCAGCACTCAGGAGGCTAATCTCTGTGAGTTGGAGGCCAGTCTGGTCTACAAAGAAAGTAACAGGACAGCCTCCAAAGCTACACAGATAAACCCTGTCTTGAAAAACCAAATAAATAAATAAGAGAAGACAGAAAATGAAAAACATGGCCAGCAAAGACAGTGTCACTGTCTCAATTTATGCAGGTAGCCTTGTCACTGCAAGTGACTGAAGGAAGAGCACCATTGTGATGGTGTTTCAGTGTCACATCAAAACAGTTTTGGCAGGCGTTGGTGGCGCACACCTTTAATCCCAGCACTCGGGAGGCAGAGGCAGGCAGATCGCTGTGAGTTCGAGGGCAGCCTGGTCTCCAGAGCGAGTGCCAGGACAGCCTCCAAAGCAACACAGAGAAACCCTGTCTCGAAAAATCAAAAAACAAAAAACAACAACAAAAAAACAGTTTTGGCCTTGCAGCCTCTGAAAGGAAGTAAGCAGAAATCAATGCTGTCCTTTGTTGCCAAAGTCTGCATAGGAAGACCAAAAGAGCAGCAGAGTACAGCCAACAGGAACTTCAAGGGTTGTGGCAAAGCTGGAAGGGGGGTTCAAGAAAAAGCCAAGACCCCCCACCCCATTCTTTTCTTCAGGCCCCACAGCAGTCCCAGAAACCTGAGTCTCCAGAAAGGTGTGACATTCCCCTTGAGTGCACAGAATCTGGTGCTCTGCCACCCTCCTATGACACCTGGGGGAGGGTGCTTTTTAGGGGTGACAGGTTTAGGAAAGAGCCTACAAGGGACACAGGTTCTGGGAGCAATAGCCAGGAGGACAATGACCAGAACCAGAATGGGAACAGATGTTGAAGAGACAATCAGGTCAGATATTGTGGCTCATACCTGAAACCCCAGAGATCAGGAGGCCAAAGCAGAAGGATCTCAAATTTCAAACCAGCCTGGATTGCATAGCAAGTAGACAGAGATGTGGGAGTGGAGATAGTAAACCGTAATTGTCACACTAAGTCATACCATGCAGCCCCTACATGTAGATTTGAAGCATGGTTTCCAACCCGAGGAACCAAAGGCCCTTGGAGAAATGCTAGATCTGTAACATGAAAAATAAAAGACCCAAGACAGATATTGGGGATCAAGCTTCAAGCTGAAGATAGAAAAGCAAAGCAGCTGGCCACTACATCTTACCTCTACCTAACACTGAGTGAAAGGTGATCCTGGCTCCACCAAACCTCACACTGCTGCCTCTTCTCAGCGTGGCTGGAGAATCCTGAGACTTCAATATCTTCCTGTCCTCAATGTGGCTGGAGAATGAATGCCACATACTGAGACCTTGCTCCTGTTTTTTTTTTTTTTTTTTGGTTTTTCGAGACAGGGTTTCTCTGTGTTGCTTTGGAGGCTGTCCTGGCACTCGCTCTGGAGACCAGGCTGCCCTCGAACTCACAGAGATTCGCCTGCCTCTACTCCTGTCTTATATACCTCCCTAATGCTGGGATTAAAAGTGTGTGATTCCAGGTGCTGGGATTAAAGGCATGAACTCTATTACTCTTCACCCTTTCGTAGGCCAAGGTGGCCTTGAACTAACAGAGATCTGTCTACCTCTTAATCCTGAATCCTGGGATTAAAGGTGTGTACCGCCACTGCCTGATCTCTATAGCTTGAGGCTGACTTTGCTTTCTGAATCCTCAGGCGAGCTTTAATAAATTATAAATAATATATTACCACAGGTATAGCCTTTGAGGTAAAGTAAAAAACAGCCCCCAAGAGGTCCTCACATCAAATCCTCAGAATGCACCAAGCCCCACCTTCAATCTCTAGCACTACAAATCCAAACGAAGTCTCCAGAACTTGTGAATTGTGCTATTTGCAGCTTTTTTAAGTAACAGATTTTGAGATGACATCATCAAGGATTTCTCCAGTGGTCCCTAAATGCCATCCCAAAGTGTCACAGGAGCCGATAGCCCTTTGTCCACACCCAGAAGACCTGAAGTCAGTGCAAAGACTCAGCCACCAGGAAGCTGGGAGAAATGGGGGAAAACAAACGAATGCCACAAATCACCAGTTCTTCCCAAATGTTCATTTTTCACTTACAGACTTTTGAATTTGAGATAACAAACTTCTGGGGATTATGTTGCTGTTGATTGTTTGCTTTCTGGTGCTGGGAATAAAACCCAAGACTGGGAACATACCAGTCAGCTCTATGCCACTGAACTATATCCTCAGGCTGATGGTTTCTTTTTTCTTTGTTTTTATTTGACACAGACCCAGACTGACCTTGAATTCACCTTGTAGCTGATATTGGTCTTGATCAATCACTTAATCCTCCAGCCTCTACATCCTGAGGTCTAGAATTAACACCGCTTCCCTTGTCTCTTCAATTGGCAAAAGTTGTATATATTTATGATATTTTGAAGTGTATTAAACACATGTGTTAGCTAATTAACATACTTATATAGTTGGTGTATATGTGTTAAAGACACTTACAATTTTATTACATTTATTTATTTATAGTATGTGGTACATGCCCCATGGTGCCTGTGGAAGTCAGAGGCAACTACTGGGAGCTGGTTCTCCACCATGTTGATTTGAACAATCAAACTCAGGTCTTCTGGCATGCTGGCAAACACTTTTACCAGATGAGCCATCTCACCACTCCTATTAGAAATTATCGGGGAGGGGGGGATCAGGTGGATTTCTAGGCCAGCCTGGTCCACAGAGTGATTTCCAGCACAGCCTGGGCTACACAGAGAAACCCTGTCTGCTATACTCATAGATCAGTGCCTAGCTCAACTGTCATCAGAGAGGCTTTATTTAGCAACTGATAGGAGCCGATGCAGAGACCCACGGCCAAACATTAGGCATAGCTCAGGGAACCCCACAAAAGAGGGAGAGGAAGTGTTGTAGGAGCCAGAGGGGTCAAGGACACCATGAGAACAAGGCCCACAGAATCAACCAAGCAGGGCCCATAAGGGCTCACAGAGACTAAACCGACAATAAGGGAACCTGTATGGGTCTGACCTAGGTCCTCCGTATATCCGTTACAGTTGTGTAGCTTTGTCTCTTGTGGGACTCCTAACAGTAGGAGTGGGGGTATTTCTGGATCTTTTGCCTGTTCTTGGGATCCTTTTCCATATAGCGGGTTGGCTTGCCCAGCCTTGAGATGAGGGTTTGTGCCTGGTCTTACTGTAACATGTTATTCTGTGTTCAGTTGATATCCCTGGGAGGCTTCCTGCTCTTTTCTAAACCGAAGAGGAGTGGAGTGGATCTGGGGGAAAAGGGAAGTGGAGGGGCAGAACTGGGAAGGGTGGGGGGAGGAGGAAACTGCGGTTGAGACATAATGTATGAGAGAAGAATAAAAAACCATTTTTTATGTGTACCACAAGCCTGAAGGAGCCCCCAGAAGACAGAGGGGGCATCAGATCCCCTAGAACTGGTTATGAGCTGCCATGTACGTGCTAGAAACCCAACTCCGGTCCTCTGCAAGAGCAAATGCTCTCAACCACTAAGCTATCTTATCTCTCCAGCCCTATCATTGCCCATGTTTTACTGAGTTATTTATTTTCCTCTGCATAGTCCTGACTGTCCTGGAACTCACTCTATAGACCAGGCTGGCCTTGAACTCACAGAGATCCACCTGCTCCTGCCTCCTGAGTGCTGGGATTAAAGGCATGCACCACCACTGCCCAGTTTTCCCCTCCCCCTTCTCTGTTGAAGGAAGCTGAGTCTAGAAGACTTAGTGACTATTTCTAGAATGGGGATGAGTTGGATGACTGACATGGAGCCAAGAGGATAAGCAGCGTGTTCATAGTAGTGGTATTCCTGTGCTGAGACCACCCCTGCTATCACAACCAGGGCCCCAGTGATAAGTCAACTCTGTAAGCACTTTCTGTCTTTATTAATACCTTGCACAAGTGACCTCAACCACAATGGGTGGAGACTGTGGACAGGTGTCTGAGGCTGGAGTGGGCTGTTATTGTGCCTGATGGCATTCATCCTAGGTGCTGCTTCAGCGTTGGGAGGATATTGGAAACCATTCACCAGCTCAGGATGCCTGGGCAGTACTTGTCAATCAGCCCCTGATAGTAGGGCTGAAGGCTGTCCACATCTGGTAGCTCAGGGCTCTTGGTGTAGAGGTCAAATTTACTGCAGAGAAAGGGGAGGAGCCATGAGCATCATGAAAGATCTTTCTTCAACCCCAAGTCCCCTTCACAGCCCACACCCAAGAAATTATGTACTTGAACTCTTGCACCCAGGGCAGCATATCCAGGTCCTGCTGACTGCACAGCTGTAGGTAGTCACCACCCGTGTGCCATGGATAGAAGGAGTGGAATCGGATCATGTAGAAGGCCTGTGGATGACACACGGCACGCTCAGATCTGCCAGACTGGCCAGACAGGGCTAGGCTTGTTATTGGGCTCTCCCCCGACCTACCTCAGGGGGTAGGGAGAACTTGTTGAACTTCATCATCTGGTAGAGGTACTCTGTAGGAGAGGGGGTGCTATAGCCAGATGCCCAGAGTCTTGGAAGCCCTTCCCTCCATCCCCACACTATCCCCTTCCCTGTCTCGTGCCTCACCGTCATGGCCCCAGGACATAAGGACATTCTCAAGTCCACAGTAGGCCCGGTACATGCCAAGTTCTGTGCTGCAAGATCAAGAGATGAGCATGAGGGGGTCTGGGCAGTATAGGGAAAAGACCACCTGTGGTCCTGTATTGAGGTGTTACGGTGGAAGCTTCACCCAAGCCCCTGGCATCCCTATACTCAAAGAGTCTGGAATGTTCTGATGGAGGTTCCACCCAAGCCCCCCTCCCCTATCTCTTTCCAAAGCCTGCTTTATCTCAGAAAGCCCACCAAATGATGACCCCCTCCCCCAAAGATGCTCAAGACCACTCCCCAGGGTATTTAAACTGCCCCCCCCCAAATAGACTTGTGGTTTTCAAGGGGGCTGGGAAGCCATCTGGGAGTGCTGTATCCTTTAAATGTGGGCTTTTTGAGCTGGGCTGCGCATGCCTTTAATCCCAGCACTCAGGAGGCAGAAGCAAGCGGATCACTGTGAGTTCGAGACTAGCCTGGTCTACAAGAGCTAGTTCCAGGACAGCCTCCAAAGCCACAGGGAAACCCTGTCTCGGAAAAAAACAAAAAAAAAAAAACAAACAAAAAAAACAAAAAAAAGTGGGCTTTTTCTTTCTTGTTTTTTGTTTGTTTTGTTGTTGGTTTGGTTTAGACAGGGTTTCTCTGGGATTAAAGGCCTGTGCCACCACCACCCGGCTAAACGTGGGCTTTTTCTAATTCGGTTTGATTTTGACTGCCACATCGGTGGAGAGGCTTATCGGGTTGTGAAAATTTTTCCGTAAAGTCAGGTGCTATTTCAACCTACTTGTATCGAGGGTCCTGGAGATCAGGGTTGTCCTGGAAAGTCGAGTCACAGAATACCACAGAGGCCTGGGGACGGCAGCCCACGGGAAAAGTGTCTCCAACAACGGCCCACTAGGAAAGGACAGGCAGCTGTGGGTGAGGGGACAGATCTGCTCCCTCTCCTACTGCCCCGAGCCCAGCGCTGAATGAAGCTGCCCCAACTCCCCATACCTGGCCCTCACCTGAGGTTCCCCCCACAGAACCAGGATCTTTCCCAGATCATGCAGAAGTCCGACCAGGTGGAACCAATCTGTGGAAAAGGGACACATGAGATAGAAGCTGCCTGGAGAAAGGTAGGCAGAGCAGGCTCTAGGATGAATGCAAGGAGTTCAGGAGTCTGCTTCCCTCAAGGTGGGGCCTGTGGGAAAGAACCAGACCTCTTGGGGAGCCTTCTAGGGCAATGATAGTCCCTCCCCCACCACAGCTGTAGGACACACCTTTGTCTGGGTGGGCTTTCCGGATGCCCTCCGCTGTCTGGAATGCATGAAAGGAATTGGGGAAATCTACATCCGGGTCGGATTCATCCACCAGGTCGTCTAGCATGTTCACAGCCTCCATGACTGTCATTTTCTTGTGTGAGAAGCCTCCAAACTGGATATGCTGGGGAGAAGGGAGAAATCAACCATTCTCCAAGAGGGAACTAAAGAGCAACGTCACTCGGTGGGTACACTTGGGCCCAAATCAAGGAGGCTCCCACCCCCAGAGTCTGCATTAGAAGCGGGAAACATTTACCTTCCTGTTGACGAAGTCCACCGTCTGGTGTGTATGCATAAGCTTGTAGGTGGTAAAGACTCGATCCAGCAGCGGGCCTGCCTGCAAGCCAGTCAATCAGTATAGGGTGTGTGCCAAACTGGCTCAGCACACTGGAGACCATGACCTCCCCTCCTGCACGCCAAGCCCCACAGGTATAAAGTGCCATGGGGCTTCCCCTAATCTCCACCCCCCCCCCCCCCCAGAGCTGTGGGATGCAGAAGGGCTGCCCTCCACAGGGCTGGGTCGGAAAACGGGCAGAGAAAGTGAGAGGGGTGGAACAGGAATTCACTCACTGTGTAGTTTCGGAAGCTGTCCTTGCTTTTCGCCAGCTCTGGGTCCACATCAGGTCGATAGACCAGGGAAGGGTCTGGGCCCTGGTTGGAAAGGAGTTTGACCCATTTCACCGCCAGCCGGGTTCATAAGGAAGGGAGGACATTACATCTCCAAGGGACTAAATACTAAAAGCCTCATCTCGTGTGCATGTCAGCCTTCCACCTGCCAGTCAGTATCAGCCGATGCCTGCTTCTAGTGTGAGAAGATACAAGAGACAGCAGGCAGATGGATCTCTGTGAGTTTGAGGCCAGCCTGGTCTACAGAGCTAGTTCCAGGACAGCCTCCAAAGCCACAGAGAAGCCGTGTCTCGAAAAACAAACAAACAAACAAACAAACAAACAAAGGCAGCAGCCCCCATCTGCTTGCTATCCTTGCAGATATAAGGTAACTTTAGGAGGAGACCTGACTCCGCAGGGAGTCTGGAGGTGGGGGGCTTCTAACCCTTACCCCCGCTGGACTACAACAGTTAGGAGTTAGCTCTGTGACCTTGAGGAGCAGCTGAACCAGCTGAAGAGAATAGTACTTGGTGCCTTTTCCACTGAGGGCAGTGCCCACAGCGAGGGATTGGTGAAGCCAGACTTACCATGTCCACCTTCATCCTGAGAGGCAGCAGCGATCCGATGGCAGAGCCTGCAGGTAGGTGAGGTCCTAGGCCAAGGAGCCCTTTATATATTTAAAGGTTATGTAACTGACCGGATAATACCTATCTCCTTGGCCTTGACATTTGGTAATAAGTGACCATCCACCTTCCCCCTGGCCTCAGCAAGTTAATATATCAGCTCAGAAACAGAACCCCCTTAGCCCAGCCCCCTTTTCCTTCACTTCCGCCTCCTCCATCCTAGAGTGACTAATCCCTCAGATACACCATGTAGCCAGACTTCTGATTCCCCTTGTTGAGGGCACAGAGATCCTTGTACTCATAGAGAAGCACTAAGAGGACCAGGAATGTTCACCATGCAGGGGCGTCTCCTCAATGGAGGAGATTAAAAAACATACCTGGGCGGGTTTTGGTGGCCCACGCCTTTAATCCCAGCACGCGGGAGGCGGAGGCAGGTGGATCTCTTTGAGTTCCAGGACAGCCTGGTCTCCAGAGCGAGTGCCAAGACAGGCTCCAAAGCTACACAGAGAAACCCTGTCTCGAAAATCCAAAACCAAAAACCAAAACAAACAAACAAACAAACAAAAAAACAGATACCTGAGCTCCAACCAGAAAGCTGAGAGTGGATTTTGTTAATGACCTGGTCACCAGGTTATCTGTGGAGACACACCTCACCCCCCTCCATTTGCTATAGAGGCAGACCTCACCCAAATTCCAGAATGATTATTCTAGACCACTTCCCATCCTTAGGAGAGATGTCAGTCACATGTTCTTTACATTCTGCTGACCTCTAATGCTATTGGTCAGGGACCGCACTAGATTCTAGGCCTTTTAGCTATAGAAGCCACCCTCATGGTCACATGTACTTTGTAAAAGACTTTCTATGTAGTCACACCATAAACTTTATTGTGCACCCGCAATTGGACTGATTGTTGCCTGGAAATCTTTGCCCAAATTGTTGTTTGGTTTTGGGTTTTTTGTTTTTTTCTAGACAGGGTTTCTCTGTGTAACAGTCCACAGTCCTAGCTGTCCTGGAACTCACTCTGTAGACCAGGCTGGACTTGAACTCATTGAGATCCATCTGCATTTTCCTCCCCCAAGTGCTGGATTAAAGGTGTGTGCTGCCAAAAAAATAAAAATAAAAAAAAAAAAAATAAAAAAAGAGTGTGCTACCACCACAAGGCTGTTCTGTGTTGGGTTTTTTGTTTTGTTTTGTTTTTGTTTTTGTTTTTTTTTGTATTTTTTTGGTTTTTCGAGATAGGGTTTCTCTGTGTAGCTTTGGAGCCTATCCTGGCACTCGAGGCTGGCCTCGAACTCACAGAGAACCACCTGCCTCTGCCTCCTGAGTGCTGGGATTAAAGGCTTGCGCCACCAACGCCTGGCCTTGTTCTGTGTTTTAAATATGGGAACGATGAACCTGCTGACAAAGTCAGTCTGAACCCAGTTTTAATTCTTCTCTCTTCTCAGATCACTGCCTGCATTGCCACTTAGGGGCTCCCCTTCAGCTGTCACCAAAAACACGGGACAACACCACCTTGGAAAAGGTAAGAAAAAATTTCTTTCATTTGAAATTGAGGTTAAGGAAAGTCAGTCTTCTCATAGGAAAAGGGGTCTCGACCTTAAAATGAGAGGGTGGAACTAAATAGGGGCTCTTCTTGGTCCCCTGAGGCAAAGCACTTTGTATAGTTGTTAAAATATTTGTTAAGGTCCAAGGAGCAAAACATTCATAGCTACAACTCTGCAACTTTACATGCATAGGATTTAAAGTAAAGATAGTAGAAGGGGGATAATAAAGTCTCTGTCAATTATTTAATAAAGAGAGAAAGAGTTGTTTGGTTGGGTTTTTTTGTTTGGTAGGTTTTCTATAACAGTGGAAATAACTCAGTATTAAAGGTCCCTTCATAGAATTTTTTTTCCTAATAGCAGTATCAATGACCCCTTCATGGGAGAAAAAAAAATCAAAACAAGCCCAACTTCTAGTACAGAAACAATCCCAACTAGGGCATAAAGCCCTAAGCCAATGCTGTTTAACTTAACAGAGGTATTAATCATTCATTATATGGAGGATGTTCTTTTCTGATTGTCTAATGGATGCTTAAATGAATGCTTAATTTTCATAGTAAATAATCTGAGAGAGCAAAATTCATAATCTTGAACTATATCATTGGGTGCACTCTCATCTGTTACTGCTGAGGATTTGACTCTGCTCTCTAAGTTACCATCTGGAAACTCTCCTTTAAATTCTATAAAAAACATAACACCTGAAACAGAGCAGGCTATTAGCTTATTAAATAATGTGGCTGCTAAATTGGTAGTTCATAGAAATAATCTCATACTGAGAAAGAGTCTGTAATAACTATTTTTTTCCAGTAAATTATTTGTTCCGCACTGTTAATAGTTGGTCAAATTAGCATATTACTGGGGATCTATAGATATTTATTTATTTATTTATTTATTTTTGGGCTTTTCGAGACAGGGTTTCTCTGTGGCTTTGGAGGCTGTCCTGGAACTAGCTCTTGTAGACCAGGCTGGTCTCAAACTCACAGAGATCTGCCTGCCTCTGCCTCCCGAGTGCTGGGATTAAAGGTGTGCGCCACCACTGCCTGGCTAGATATTTATCTTAAATATTCCCTTTTTAAGAAAGGATGGAGGCGCACCCTTTTTAAAGACTTTATGAGCTGGGTGTTGGTGCATGCCTTTAATCCCAGCACTCAAGGGGCAGAGACAGGGGGAATCTATGTGAGTTCCAGGCCGGCCTGGTCTACAGAGTAATGCAGAGTGAGTTCCAGGATAGGCTCCAAAGCTACAGAGAAACCCTGTCTTGAAAAAAAAAATTTTTTTTTTCAGTGGCTGGACTGATGGCTCAGAGGTTAAAAGTACTGGCTGATCTTTTTTTTTTCTTTTTGGGTTTTTCGAGACAGGGTTTCTCTGTGGCTTTGGAGACTGTCCTGGATCTAGCTCTTGTAGACCAGGCTGGTCTCGAACTCACAAAGATCCACCTGCCTCTGCCTCCCGCTGGGCTCTGGCTGACCTTTAAAAGGATCTGTGTTCAATTCCCAGTACCCGCATGGCTGTTCACAACTGTCTATAATGGCAATTCCAGGAGATCTGGCATCCTCACACAGCAGTCAAACCCCAATGTATATAAAAAATGAATAGACCTTTAAAAAAAAGAATTTCTGAAAATACCCCCTGGGGGGGCTGGAGAGATGGCTCAGCTGGAGAGATGCCTGTCCAGCCATTCTGTTTCTTTTACTTAAGCGTCGGCTTAAACAGGCGCATTCACGCTTACCAGGAATACCCAGTTATTTTCTCCTTCTTGGGTACCTCTAAGCATCCTGCTACCTAGTAGGATATTCTTCTTAAATTCATAATTAAGATTGCCCTGAATTTGAAAGATACCAAATCTTAAATTAAAAGCCTTAAGTTTAAATCTTTAATAGTTAATGACCACTGTTAATTAGATTTTTGTTCCTTTGTTTTAGTTTTGCCCTCGGCCTGATTAATAATCAAACTCTGGCAAGAAAGAAAGTTAAAGGTGTCTCATGAGAGCCTGTCCTCTATTAGAGACAAATTTTATATAGTATTTCAAACTTTTTTTGTTGTTTTTGTTTTTCAAGACAGGGTTGATCTGTGCAGCTCTGGCTGTCCTAGAACTTGCTTCGTAGTCCAGGCTGGCTTCAAACTCAAAGATCCACCTGCCTCTGCCTCCAGAGTGCTGGGATTAAAGGCATGCACTGCCAGCATTCTGTTTCAAACTTCTAATGAATAATCAGTAGTGAATGGACAGCTTGGCACCTAAAAATATGGCTGTCTGTGTCTTGGCGTTCTGATTATTCCAGGTATATAAACATCCATGCGTAAAGCACACTACAGACTTGCACAGTGCCTTTCCCTACCTACTCAGCTACAGATCACAATCCCAGACATGGTATGGGGCCCTGGAAATGCCAGTGGAATACCATTGTACCATATCTGAGACAACTTTGTCAGACAGCTCTTTATTCATTTCCTTTCTAGGACTCCCATTACAGTTAATAGTAATAATAGTCCTTATGCTAGCAAATGACTTAAGAAATTTTAATATTAATCATGTTACTAAAATCCCTTACTATCCACACAGTCAAGCTATTGTGGAATGACAGATACTTAACTGGCAAATTAAAAAAAAAATAATTAAATAGGGGGTATTTATACCCACCTAAATCCTCACATACTATTTAGCTATGCTAACTTTAATTTTTTAAACAATTTTTAAACCACCAGGCAGTGCTGCACATGCCTCTAATCCCAGCATTCAGGAGGCAGAGGCAGGCAGTTGGAGGCCAGCCTGGTCTTGAGTTCCAGGATAGCCAAGGCTGTTACACAGAGAAACCCTGTCTCAACCTCCCTCTCCCCCAAAATGTTTCTAAAGGATAATGCTTTTGCCCTAAAGTAGATACTGCTTAAGGTCAATATCAAAAAAAAAAAAAAAAGAGAGAGCCCTATATTCTAACATCAGGGTGGGTTTATGCTTGAGTCTTTTCAGAAAATGAACAAACCAGAGACCACTGGAGAAATGAAGCATCGGAAAGACAGACAACTAATCCCAAAGAGGTACAGTAAGCTGATAACTTGGGGAGGAGACATCAAGACTTTAACTCAAGCTGAGACTTGGGGAAAACAACAAGGACTAACCACCCAAAAAAGGTACTAATGGGTTTTTTGTTTTGTTTTTTTGAGCAAGGTTTCTCTGTAGCTTTGGAGGCTGTCCTAGAACTCTGAAGACCAGGCTGACCTCAAACTCACAGAAATCTACCTGTCTCTGCCTCCCAAGTGCTGGAATTAAAGGTGTGCGCCACCACCACCAGGCTTTTTTTGGCTTTTCAAGACAGGGTTTCTCTGTGTAGTCCTGGCTGTCCTGGAACTCACTTTGTAGACAAGGCTGACCTCTGCCTCTGGAATGCTGGGACTAAAGGTGTGTGACACCACCTCCCAGTGTATTACACCCATTTTGCTCACAGCAAACTATTAGCAGAAATTAATCAAAAGATGGTTGAATGGAGGATGGCTTTTGCCTTTCCTCATCCTCTGTTAGCTTTTCTTACCATTCTGTTTTTATTTATATCAATAGTTTTGGGTTTTTTTTATGATCTTATTTATCATGTTCTGTCTGCATGTGTCCCTGCAGACCAGAAGAGGGCACCAGATCTCATTTTAGGTGGTCGTCAGCCACTGGGAATTGAACTCAGGACTTCTGGAAGATCAGCCAGTGTTCTTAACTGAGCCATCTCTCCAGCCACCTTCTCTTATGCTTGCCTGTATTAATTAGATTAGCTATAGAGGCAATGCATTCAACCTTGGTCTCTATTACGGCCACTATTTTTTTCTTTAAAAAAAGTTAGGACAGTGATGGCCCATGCCTTTAATCCCAGCACTTGGGAGGCAGAGGCAGGCCGATCTCTATGAGTTCCAGGCCAGCCTGGTCTAGAGTGAGTTCCAGGACAGCCAGAGCTGTTACACAGAGAAACACTGTCTCGGAAAGAAAAGAAAAATAGAAAGGAGACCGTGTTGGGGGCACAGAAATCCTTGTACCCACAGAAAAGCACTAAGAGAACCAGGAATGTTCGTCATGCAGGGGCGTCTCCTCAATGGAGGAGATTAAAAAACAGTTACCTGCGTTCCATCCAGAAAGCTGAGAGTGGATTTTGTTAATGACCTGGTGACTTTTTGTTATCTGTGGAGACACACCTCACCCTAACTTCTCAGGATAGCTATTCCAGACTCTTCTGTCCCTAGACCATTTCCCATCCTTAGGGGAGATATCACATGTTCTTTACATCCTGCTGACCTCTATGCTATCAGTCAGAGACCACACTAGATTCTAGGCCTTTTAGCTATAGAAGCCACCCTCATGGTCACATGTACTTTGTAAAAGACTTTCTATGTAGTCACACCATAAACTTTATTGTGCACCCGCAATTGGACTGATTGTTGCCTGGAAAACTGTACTATGTTTTAAATGTGCTGACAATGAACTGCCTGACATTAGACTCCCTGAAGTCTGATCCAGGTTGACTAAGTCAATCTGAACTGGGTTTTTTTTCTTGTCTCTTTGCAGATCACTGCTTGCATTGACACCTGCAAGGTCTTGTCTTCCCCATCCTGTCCCCATGTCCATCAGTGGACACACCTCACCCTAACTACCTTTTCCATGTGTTTCCCTCTCTCCTTTCCCCGGAAAGCCAGCCCTAGGAGGCTGAAGTCTCCAGTGTGTCCCGTGTGCTACATGCTCAGGGAACACTGGCCAGATGAGATTGAGGGTTCCTTAGAGGAGGCTAGTCATGACCTTCAGAGCGATCAAGGGTGGGTACCGATGCCTGGAGAGGTTCTTGAGGAGTGTATGACTTTTAAGTGTGAAAACAGTTAGAAAGTGGCCTTGGGGGCCGGGTGGGGGAGAGTGGCTCTGCCACTGAACCTCTGCATGGGGGCATCTCGAGTTAGTCAAGTGTAGCCAAGCGCAGTGTGAGGCTGGCATTGCACCAGATACAAGGGTCATAACTGGCCACCTCCTGACACTGCACAAGATGCCAGTGGCCCTCCCCCTTCACGGCAAAGTTCCTGACCACTCATAGGATTCTAGAGGTCAACCTTTGAGAGGTCTGAGAGTCCATGTCGGAAAGATGCAGAATATCAGAAAAAAGATGTATGGGGGTGATGGGAGGTGTTCCTGGATGAGGAAACCATCTTGTGCTGAAGAACAGACCACACAGGCTCAAGAGAGGTGCAAGGCTGTACCTTGCCCAGGATCCAGGATACCAAGGAGGGTCCTGGCAAGTTTGGGTCTTTTAGACCCAGTTTCTGTCTGTCCTCAGTTGACTTCTCATCTTTACTCCAGACCCCACTGTTTGTCTTTACTGCCCACCAACCTTTACCATTGACTTTCAGTGGCCACAGGACACACACTTCAGGGGTTTGCATCAGGAGCCTTTAGTGCCATTCACATAACTGCCAACTTCTGTTAGCTAACCATTACAGCCCATACCTTCTGTGAGCACAGGGACTTGGCACGTCTAAATCCTGGCCCTGGCGAGCCCTTGCTGTACCCAGACCTACCTGGACCTTCTTGGCTTCTTCCAAGCAGCCTGCCTCTCTGTCTAGCTAGGCTCCTCAGCATACCACCTCCTATTACAGTTCCTGTTTTGACCTCCCTATGCGTGGAGGTCTCTGTTCTAGCAATGCAAGGACAGAGCTAAATAGCCCACAGGGCTATTCTTGGAAGGAAGATGAGTTACCTGAGTTATACAAACCCCAAGTAAGCACAAGGATGGGGGCCCAGAGGGGTACTTTCAGGATACTCCTAACTGGGGATCATTTCTGTCACTGAAAGGTAGGCCTGACTTTGAGCATGAATACTGTAATCCCTGGGGCATGTCTCTGTGCGGCTGCCTATAGATCTGGAGCAATGAAGCGCTCCTACCAGGGAGGCAAGGAGGGTGGTGCAGGAAGAGTGCACCCAAGTGCTGTGAGTAGTTGCCAAGGAACAAACAACTCTTGGAACCCTGTGTTCTGACTAGACAATTGCAATGTTTGGGCAAAATCACATGTGCAAAGAACCTGTACCAAGTACCTATTTCCAGGTTGTGACTGATGCCCGCCTACCACACACCACCCTCACTTTTTTTTTTTTTTTAAACAGTCTTTGTAGCAAAGGCTGGCCTTGAACTTGTAATTCTGGTTGGTTTGGTTCTCCTCTTGATTGTCATTTGTGGTCCATCTTCCCTTCTTGGACTGCCAGACTCCACTGTCCCTACTCTTGATCCTGCTGGATGTCCTTATGGGACTGGGGATGGGTAGGATGTGGAGACAACTTTGTTTAAATGACTCCAGCTTTGCTGAGATAGGTTTGGATCTTTGGGGTTTTTTGTTTTGTTTTGTTTTCTAATTTGGGGTAGTTTTGTTGTTGGCTGGAAGTTTGAGACAGGGTCTTGCTATATAACATAAGCTGGTAATGAATTTGTCATCCACCTGCCTCAGTCTTCTGAGTGTTGAGACTGCCACCTGACCTCTTGTTCAGGGGTAGATCATACTAAGTCTTTTTGAGATGGGACTCTTTGTCTTATGCCATGCCCTGGCCTGAGGATCAGAAGGGTTACTCTGTTGTACTTTATCCCAGAATGTTCCAGGAGTCTCCATAACCACTGTGGCCTGGGCTCCAGGTTGGCAAGAGGTACAGAAGGTCTCTTCCCTGATGCTGGTCCCAGGGACCATAGCATATAGCCCCTCTTTCTGCCCCTCCTGCTGCAGGATGCAAACAAGGAAAAGTCACCATTCCAGGTCAGTCACAGAAGAGCAAACTGCACAAGAGTGGCCATAGCTTTAGCCCACAGTTAGGCTTTAATTCTTAGTGGGGTGGGAGGTCATCACTCTAGCCTTTTCCCTGCTTGGTCATAGGTGGGGCTGTGTTTAATTAAGACTCTAGTTTTTTTCTCTATTTCTTTAGGCACACTCCTCCTCTCAAGTTCTTTGTGGCTTGTGATACTGACAACACTCCTGCCAAGCACCTGTTCCCCTGGTGTGCACAGTTCTGGGATGTACAGACTACATCCACATATCCTCATAGGTTTAGGTTTACAGTATCCAAAGCTATGAGAAATTGCTGTCAGCAGGAGCTCCCAGAGAACTGGGCCAGGATGTGGAGCTCAGCTGCAGCTTTGGGATTGGAGTACAGCACTCCAGGTGGACCATCTAGGACCCCCATCAGCCATAACTGTGGGGGCTGCTGGGATCCATAGGAGCCGAGTCCCGCCGGCCAGCTGGCCGGACAAGCTGCCACAGGCGGTGGCTGAGATTCTGCACCTGGCATGTGCCCAGTACACAGCCGACCCGCAGAAGCTGGGCATGGGGTCTTCGGGGTCCCAAGTGTCGCTGGGGACCTGGGTGTCGGGAGCCACCATTCTGAAGAAGATGAACCATAGCAAGGGTCGGGTTGCCCCTTCCCTGTGGCTGGGGAGCATGATGAGGCTTCCAGCCTACAGGTCTGAGTGAAGAGTGTCCAGGCTGCTGGCCACTGGAAGGATTCTTCGCTGGGGATTCTCTGCGGAAGGGGAAGGGAGATGGAAACTCAGTGGCCTGGCATAGCCGTCCAAGGGCTCTTAAGCCCACCTACTTCTCTACAAAGTTTGAGGGCACTGACAGGGGAAGCCCACAACTTCCCCAAAAGCCTGGCCTAGGACCAGGGGAAGCCCAAAGCCTGACCCTGTCCCGGATCTGAAGACTAGGAGGGAATCCCATTACCCTTCTGAGCTTGCTTACTGGCAGTTTGGCCATCTCCTTAGCCTAAGTCACATGTACCATTAACAGCACCACTCTGGGCAAAGGTCTCCAAAGCACTTAGGCTCTGTGGGCCACTGCTCCTAGAATTCAGAAAGAGCTCCCTGGGTTCGTCCCTGAGAATGAGTCAAGTCTCCCTTGCTCCAACACTCCAATAGACCTTTTATGAAAGAGCCTCTCTCTCTCTCTCTCTCTCTCTCTCTCTCTCTCTCTCCCTCTCTTCCTCTCTCCCTCTCCCCCCCCCTCTGTGTGTGTGTGTGTGTGTGTGTGTGTGTGTGTGTGTGTGTGTGTGTGTGTGCGTGGGAATAACTACTACCCCAAGTAGAAAGATGCAAAGGAAAAAAAGTCCTCTTTCTTGCAACGCTGAAGCTAGGAAGGTGGCCCTTGGTCTGGGAAATGAGCTCTAGAAAACTTATATCCCCATGAGGAGTCTAGTCCAAACTCCCTCACCTGGTTCTGGATAGCTTCAGTCCCCTGCCCAGGCCGCCAGACTGCGTGCCCGGGAGCAGGTAGAGGAGGCTGATGCAACCGAGGGTTACCGTGACCATCAGGAACTGGGCCATGGCGGGCTGGGCTGTGGAAGAAGAATTCGGTGAAGCCGGCAAATGGGGTGGAGGAGGGCAACTCTGGCCTGGAGCCAACCCTCTTTACCCACCAGTTGAGGAGTCTTTCTCAGTCGGGGGGTTGGGGAGCGTTCGGGAAGTGGGAAGATTGGTACCTGAGTCTGTTGTCTGTCGGGGCACAGGTCTTGGATCTAGAGACCGCAGGCAGGGCTGGGGTCTGTTGCGAGTTCCCAAAGCACTCAGTGTGACTTGTGGGTCAGGTCGTGGTCTCCTGGGTTAGTTGGGCTTCTGGGGTCCAGCGGAAGACCAGTTTGGGAGGCACTTCCAACGCTAAGTAGTCTTTGGAGCTGAAGGCGGGGCAGCCGCTGATGGGGCGGGGCATCCTCCACCCGGGTGGGCTGCGGGAGCCAAGCTCTCCAGGCTGCCACTGCTACCCAGCCAAAAGCAGTAGAGCCTCAGGGGGTCACTTCGAGGGGTCCGTTCATGCTGGGAAATGCTCAAGACCTGGCCAGGAACGCCTCCCACCCCCGTCAGAGGGGGGTGTCTACCTTCCCCGCTCCTATTACCTAACTTCTGGTGTGCGACTAAGTGTCAGAGACTAGTGGGGCCAAATGACCCACCAGGCTGAAAGGTGAGTGCCAGGGTAGAGTTGTGTTCTGAGCCCAAGAGCATAATAAACCTGTCACCTCTTCATGGAAGGTAGGAGCATGACTTGGTTGCCAGCATCCCCAGGAGATAATGGCAGATTCCTGATGACTGCCCACTTGTTTGCCCAGAAAAGTGGCTTCTCATTACCAAATACTTTAATACAAGTATAGAATGAGCCTCCCACCACAGCAGTATTCTGGATGAGAAACTCATTTCTCTTCTCTGCACACAATAATCTCTGTACGTGTTATGCATGCATGCACAAACGAGTAATACATGTAAATATGTGTAAGCCTAAAGGCACTCTATCTTATGGTTGGGCATACATACAAGTATTGTATGAGTTGCTTTTTTTTTTTTTTTTTTTTTTTTTTCTCCTCGAGACAGGATTTCTGTGTAACTTTGGAGCCTGTCCTGGAACTCCCTCTGTAGACCAGGCTGGCCTCAAGCTCACAGAGATCCACCTGCCTCTGCCTCCCGAGTGCTGGATTAAACGTGTGCTCCATCACTGCCCTGCTATGAGTTGTTCTTTTTGTTTTTTGTTTTTAAGTCAGTGTCCCCCTCCCTATTGTGGGACTGAGGACTGAACCAGGCAAGCACCTACCCCTGAGCTACATCCTCAATTACCTTATTTGCTCTTGTGTGTTGAAGTAAGGTCTCCCTAAGCTGCCCAGTACCCTGTGTATCCTAGAGAGGACTTCAACTTGTCTTCCTGTCTCTGCCTCTTGCCTCTTGAACAGCCGGGATTACAAGACTACTATAACCCAGAAAGTAATACCCCTTTTTTATGTGTCCTTTTATTTTTTATTAAACTTTTGTGTACAAAATCATGGATTTCATTATGACATGTTTGTAAATATTTTTGGCCATCTTTTTATTGAGTTACACATTTTCCCCACTCCCCTTCTATCTTCCCCCTGTAAACATATTCTTGTATTTTTCTCATATTCACCCATCAGTCCTTTATGAATCTAAATTCCAGTGGTTTTCTTCAGTTTTTCCACAACTAAAATCCCCACCATTGTGAACTCATATGTATACTGTATATGCTGAATTGTTCTTCAAGTGCTCATGTCAAGCCACTATCTACCCATACTGGATTCTGTACCACTGGTTCTTAGCATCTTTGTCAGCCTGTTGAACGTATTTATTTTGTATTTTTATCACTGCCTTAAGCATTTCTTTTACTGCAAGAACATTTCTGTGTGCCCATCTGTGTTTCCTCTTCTATCTCACTCTGTCCCTCCTGCTGAACACCCATGGGTGCTCAGTATACATTTGCCAGATAAATCCATCAGAGAGCGTTGCATGCAGGCCATGCTGAAGAGCTTGCTTTACCTCCTGAGGAAGATAGCAGGGAATTACCCATTTCCTCATTTTTATCAGTTGTAGAGAGAGTGGTTTCGTTCATGTTAGAAAAGAACAGTGCTCAGCACGGTAGTGGTGAGTATCTGTGAATCCAGCACTCAGAAGACAGGCGGGGGGGGGGGGGAGGTCATTAGCTTAGGACTAGCCTAGGCTACATAGCAAGACTCTACCCTGACCAAAAAAAAGAAACAAACTAAGGCCTGGGAATGTACCTTTGTGTTCAGGGCCCTGGATTTCATCTACAACCCCTTCAAAAATAAAATAAAAAGGTGAGGACAGTTAGGGTTGTTCCACAGAGAAACTCGGCCTTGAAAAACCATAAATAAATAAGGTGATTCTGCAAGCAAGCAAACACGGGGCTGTGGAAGGTACTGAGGAGTCTAGAAGGAAGGGATGCTGGGGTAACAGAATAGACAGGTCAGAGCAGAGAGGAAGGGAAGGGAGAAGAAGATTGGAGATCTGTACACAGCCCCTCTATTTGGTGGTGCGGGAAGCTGTTGAAGAGCAGGTAGAAGAGGCTGCTGTGTGGATATGCCCGGGCTAAGCTATCTGTGACTAGAGATGTCTGTCCAGGAGGCCTCCAGTCTTGTGGACCTAAGTTGGAGGGCAGGCCGGAACAGTTTTGGGTCTTCAGGGATGGTTAGGTTCTGAGAACTATTGTATGCATCATCCAAGAGAATGAAGACATGTGGCTGAGTACAGAATCAGTGTGCCAGCTCTAAGGGCCAAGCAGGGAAGAAGTGAGCGGAGGATGCCGAGACAAGCTCAGTTCTTCAGCTGTGCCTCTTTTCTCTAGCCCACCTCCACCGTCAGTGGGTATCCACACTGCTGCTGGCACTGCCTTTCAAAATAAAACACCATCATGTTATTCGTCCACCAGTACGTACAATATACATCCAGTGAGCTGGCAAGATGGCTTAATGGATAAAGGCACTTGCCACCAAGCCTAATAACTTGAGTTTGATCCCCAGAAGCCACACAATGGGAGGACTGACTGTTCTCCTCTGACCTTCTACACACATGTCATGGCCCACAAAATAAAGAAAAAAAATTGTAGAAACACAATTTTTGGAAAATGTTTCTTGTATTCAAAGAGGCTGATTCTCTGGGGCTTTGGAGGCTGTCCTGGAACTAGCTCTTATAGACCAGGTGTGGTGGAACTTTTGCTGAACCTTACAGCAAAGTTAAATAATAGGCCTTGAGATCACTTAATATCAGGCAGTGATGGCACACGCCTTTAATCCCACACTCAGGAGGCAGAGACAGGTGGATCTCTTTGAGTTCGAAGCTAGCCTAGTCTACAGAGTGAGTTCCAGGACAGTCAGGGCTGTTACACAGGGAAACCCTGTCTTAAAACACTGGGAAAAAAGAAAAACAGATCACTTAAGTTGTTTGTTTGTTTTTTTTAAATGATTTATTATTTTATGTGTTTTGCCTTCCCATATGTATGAGGGCATTGGATCCCCTGGAACTGGAATTACAGATAGTTGTGAGCTGCCATGGGTGCTAAGAACTGAACCCCTGTCCTCTAGAAGAGCAGCCAGGGCTCTTCACCACTGAGCCATCTCTCTAGCTCCTGGCCCCAACTTTTTTTTTTTTTTTTTTGGTTTTGGTTTTTTGAGACAGGATCCCACTATGTAGCCCTGGCTGGCTGGAATTCACAGGGATCTGCCTGCCTCTGTCTCCTAAGTGCTAGGATTAAAAGCCCTGTTTAAAGTTAACCTGCCTTTAAAGGACAATTATAACGAACAGCCTTATATGTCTTGTATTCTCCATGCAATCAGCTTCTACTAAGCTAGGGCATAGCTTTAATCTTAAATCATATATTCTTCTATGCCTCTGACCCTATAATGTATGTGTTATCAATGTTTGCTGAAAACAGTCAACAGTTAAAAGTGACCTTATATTGTAAATATAAATGTTGCAAATATCATGTGGATATACGTCAATAGCATTTGTTTGCAGTTTTGTTTACTGTTCTGGGCTAGTTGGGAGCAGTAGTATTTCTTCCTTGTAGAAACTCTTTACAATTTTTGTAAAGAGTACCTCATTCCTTCCCCATGTGATACTTTCTGTGCTCTTCAATAAATACAGAACAAAGCCCTTTTTTGGGACAAATGGTAAACACAAGAAGAGAAGTGGAGAATTCAAATTTGAGTTCACTTTTGGTTAAGCTAATCCAAGAGGAAGTCTGTGTTTTCATTCCTTAATGCATTAACTAGTACATTTAAATAAGAAAAATGCATTTAAATTCTCTATTTTTATCTCCGTGAGTTTTTTTTGTTTGTTTTGTTTTTGTTTTTTTTTTTTTGTATTTCAAAACAGGGTTTCTCTGTGTAACAGCCCTGGCTGTCCTGGAACTAGCTCTGTAGACCAGGCTGGCCTCGAACTCACAGAGATCCGCCTGAAACTCATATTCATTCACCTTTCTCTGACTCCCATATGCTGAGAGTAAAGGAATGTGCCATCATGCCCAGCCTGTCAGTTTTGTGTGTGTGTGCATGTGCACATGTGTGTATATGTAGTATTTAAAGTTTAATTTTATTACACCTATTTTTGTATGTGTGGTGAGCCACCATGCACATGTGAAGGTCAGAGGACAACTGGCAGGAACCAGCTCAGCTCTCTCCTTCTATCATGTAGGTCCTGGGGATCAAACTCAGGTATAAGGCTTGTTGGCCAGCATCTCTACCTGTGGAACCATCTCACAAGCCCTTTATCAGTTTTTAAAAATTATTTTATGTATGTAGATATTTTGCCTGAACCATGGATATGCCTGGTGCCCTCTGAGGAGAGAAGAGAACATCAGATCCCCTGGAACTTGAGTTACAGAAGGTTATAGGTACTAGGAATCAGACCTGGGTCCTCTGGAGAGCAGCCAGTGCCTTTAACCACTGAACCATCTTTCCACCCCAATTAGTTTTTAAATAAAAAAATGACCTTTATGTGCTAATATGTGGTTAGGGCATCCAAAAGTCAGAGAATACTTGTAGGAATGAGATGTCTCCTGAACCATGTGGGTCCCAGGAATCGAACTTGGAGAACTCAGGGTGCCATGGTTGGTAAGAAGCACCTTTGTCTGCTGAGCCATCTCACTTGCTACAGATTGCCTTTCTTTTTCTTTTTTCTTTTTTCTTTTTTTTTTTTTCAAGACAGAGTTTCTCTGTGGCTTTGGAGGCTGTCCTGGAACTAGCTCTTGTAGACCAGGCTGGCCTCGAACTCACAGAGATCCGCCTGCCTCTGCCTCCCGAGTGCTGAGATTAAAGGCGTGCGCCACCACCGCCAGGCTCTTTTTCTTTTTCTTCTGAAACAGGGTCTCAGTATGTTTTGTATCCCAAACTGGATTTAACACGAAATTCTTCTGCCTCATTCTCCCAAGTGCTGGAATTCCAGGAGTGTACCAAGACACAGAGCTTCATAAGGTTTTTAATTTGGGTAGGTGGAGGTAGGCCTTGGCGAAAGCGGTGACAGAGCAATTGCTGTCCTTAGAGCTTACTCAATCTTTCCCTAAACCCATGGCAGGTGAGGATGGGGCTATACTCTGACTCTTGTGCTTAGGCCTATCTGTTTATTCTGCTACCTTTCCTCTCATTGTGGTCCCAAAATCACCAAAAAGCACATCACTTGACACCTGTTGTATACTACTTACTGCCCATGTGGACACAAGGGGAGACACCAGCATCTTTTAAGTTTACCTTTGGCTGGAGAAGCTGCCTTTGGGAGTGATTTGCATATTGGCAGGGGCCCCAGCACCACTGACTGTTGAAACAGGGAAAAGGTAGACAATAATTTACTAGGGGAGTCTGCACTGAGTTGGTGTTGGTGATATTGGGGAAGATTTTATACCAGTGGTTCTTAATCTTCCTAATGCTGTGACCCTTTAATACAGTCCCTCAGCTGGGCAGTGGTGGTGCACGCCTTTAATCCCAGCACTGGGAGGCAGAGGCATGCCTGGTCTACAAAAGCTAGTTCCAGGACAGCCTCCAAAGCCATGGAGAAACCCTGTCTCGAAAAACCAAAAAAAACAGACAAAAAAACCAGTTCTTCATGTTGTGGTGACACCATAAAATTATTTTCCTTGCTAATTCATAACTGATTTGCTACTGTTATGAATCTTAACAAATCTTATCCAAGTTTTCGGATGGTTTTAGGTGACCTCTATAAAAGGGTTGTTTGACCCCCAAATAGATTTCGACCCACACAGGTTGAGAACTGCTGCTTTAGAGAATTATTTTTGGGGGGGTTCCGGACAGGGTTTCTCTGTGGCTTTGGAGGCTGTCCTGGAACTAGCTCTTGTAGACCAGCCTGATCTCGAACTCACAGAGATCTGATTGCCTCTGCCTCCCGAGTGCTAGGATTAAAGGTGGGTGCCACCACCTGGCAACCTCATTAAGAGGTATTTTAAGGTGTAAATTTGAGGTTTGATCCCAATGGCAAGAGTTTTGAAGACTGGGTGTGGCAGGGGAACTGATAGGGATCAGTGGGAAGTGGGTGAGTAGGTGGGAGGGACAGGTATCTCTGGAAGGAGGGTGGTGTAGAGGGCAGGTTTAGGGCCTATTATATGACATATATCACAGGCTAGGACCATTGTGCCATGGTGGGTCACTCTGCTCTATAGGGGCATCCATCCACCTCAGGTTGAGGGAGTTGTGTCATCATGGGTCACTCTGTCTTCTTAGGCCTATCTGCAGGATATAGATGGTTAAGATGGTTAACATGCCATGTTAGACATGAACAGTGAAAAAATGAGGCAGCAGTTTGCAAGACGACAGGCATTTGGAGACTTGCATAAGTGTAGTGGTTGGGTGAAAGAACAGATGGAGGGACCAAGGAGCCTATGGGATAAAGAGAGTGTCTTCTTGGAGGAGGCCTGAACTGGTTGAAGAAGGGAGCACCTTAGGGGACTAAAGGTCCTTGAGGAGATGTAGCCAACAGCAGGTGACCTGGGGAATGCAATGGTCTGGGTACTCAACTTAGTGGCAAGACACTTGAGGATAGATTGGAAATGACCTTTGCCAGGATCAGGGTTCTTTTAAGTAAGGACACTGGGCCTCCATGGTCTTAGGAGCCATGGGGTACAGGACCCTAATAGTTTCTAAGAGAGCCAACTCAGGGTTCAAGCGCCAAGTCAAATTTGCCAGTCACCATTTCTTCACTTAATGGTGTAGAGAGGAGTTTTAGTGATTGACAGAGCCAACTCAAGCAAGTTCAGACACATGTTAAGTAGAAAAGATGTCACAGACTGTATCACCTGGCAGTGTCAGGGGAAAGCTAGGACTATGTCTTCATGCATTGAGTGTTCCTGGAAGAGTCTTTCCTCCACCCCCCTCTTTTTAAATTAAATTTATTTAAATTTCATTTTACATTCCAATCACAATCCGTGCCCCCCACATCCGCTCTTCCCAACTGGTAAGAGCTCCCTGCATGTATGTCTGTGCACCAGGTACAAGCAGTGTTCCTGGTTGCCAGAAGAGGGCGACAGATCCCCTGGAATCAGCGTTACAGACGGTTGCATGCTGGGAACCCAACACAGGTTCTCTTCAAGAACAAGCACCCTTAACTGTTAAATTAGTTCTCCAGCAGGCCCTCATGCTCCTGTTTTTGTTTTGTTTTGACACAAGGCGTCCCAGTGAAACCTAAGAAGCTGGATTGGAACTCATGATCTACCTGCTTCAGCCTCCCAAGGGCTAGATTATACACCACCTATACCACCAACTGGACTTCTCATTCTTGAGTTTCGTTTTATTCATTCTCCAGATCCTGCAGGTGCCGGGAACAGGATGCTAGTAGGTAGCCTGGCTTCCAGTTCCCTCAGAAACTAAATTCATCTACAACAAGCCCAGCCCTCCCCTTGGACCTCCCTGGTCAAGGACTTTGCCTCTCTAACAGTGTCCCATCCGATACCCATTTCTGTGTCACTGCTAGAGGCCTGGCTGACACTCCCCCTTCCCCTGACCTCCGGGGTGGTCGGTCTGACCTCCCAAGAAGGTGATCCAAGTTGGGACATGAGGCATTTTTTTTTCTTTTCTTTATACAGGTGTTGGACATCCCACCTCTCCCTTTGCCATTGTAAGGTTGGCAGCGTTTGAGGCGAAGCCCTGGCCCCCCCCCAACTTGAACCTCTAGTTTGAGAGATTAGCTGGACAAGGCCTGGTCTCCACTGGCTTTCTTCACCCAGACTGAGCTGGAGCTTTGGGACCACGCCCCTGACCCTCGGGATTAAGATTTCCCAAGGGTGAGGTCCAGGCCTCTCTTCATTCCGGGGCTTCAGTCTCGAAGAGGAGATATGCCCTGGTCCTGACGAGCGTCTCAGGTCGAAATGTCGGCCGTGGGATCGAGGTAGCTGACCCGCCCCGGCCGCCGTCCGCTTCACCCGCCCAAAGGGTTGAGCTGGTCCTTGAGCGTGAAGTAGTGGGCGGAGCAGCACTTTCTGGGCCCGCCCCACGCCGGGTAGACCAATGGAAGTGTGCGGTACGGGGCCCCGCCTACACGGGAGGGGCAGAACTGCGCAGGCGCACGGAGCGCCCGGGCGGGCCGGCTGGCTGGGAAGATGGCGGCGGAAGCCCTGGCCAGCAGCGCTGTAGAGGAGCGGGCCGGGGGTGTCCCAAGTGTGCAGCTTAGGGCCAGCGCCGGGCCATGAGCGCGCCGCCATCGAATCCTCGAGCCGTGGAGCCCGCCTGCGCCCCTTGCCATGGCGCGGCTCGCGGACTACTTCGTGCTGGTGGCGTTCGGGCCGCACCCGCGCGGTGAGTGCCGAGGTTGAGCGCCGAGGGACGAGCTGGGGACTCTGGCACTGAGGACTCGAGGTTGAAAAGACCCGGTCGGAGGCAGGGTTAGGACTTGGGGCCGAGCTCTCAGGGCCTGCGAAAAGAGTCCTCGGAGGTTATTAGCCACCGTGGCGTCCGCGGTAGCCCGCGAGGACCTCAGACTGTTCGGCCTGTGTAAGGGCTGTCCTCCCACACCTGGGCACCTGTGTCGGTCTCCCTAGGTGGGTAGGGGCGTGTGGCCCGGGTGTGGGAGGTGGGAGGGTCCTGCTGCAGTTCAGTCTCCCCGGTTCCAAGTTGGGTGGGATGGGCGCACCCCGCCTTGGCCGACTGCCGCTGGCTGTGTCTGGGAATTTCAGAGAGGGGGGCGGAACGTTGGTTTTCCAGCTTCTCTGACCCAATGCTAGTTCTGAAACCCTCAAGCATGCTCGATGGGGTGCAGTGGAGGGGGTGGGGTTCAGAAATCGCCCAAATGGATAGGTTGGTATTGAGCTGGACTTCAGAAGAAAGTGTCAGACTTGGAGAAGAGCATTCCTGGTGCTCGCCCTGCCGTCCAAGCCTGCAAGCCAGGCCCTCAGTGGGGGATCAGTGTGGTGATTGGTGCTCATGTCTAGGAGGCCCTGATCTGGGGTTAGCACCTGTGTGTAAGAGCCCTTCAGCCCAGGGGGTAGGAGAAAACGGAGCCTGACAGTGACATCAGCAACAGCCATGGAGACAACAGTGTTGGGGTGTTGGCTAGAGTCCTTAGTGTGCCAGGCCCAGCACAACCCTTTGTGTGTATGATCTCATTCCTCCCAATAGTCCACTGAGGTTGCCTTGCTGTTGCCCCTATCTTTAGAGTAGAATCCGGCACAGAGAAATTGAGTGTGGTTCTGGGATGAAGGCTAGGGATTTGCACTCTGACTGTCAGATTCCACCTGCAGAGGGGCAGAATCTTAGGGACAGCTGTGTGGCCAGACTAGGCAGCCCTTAATTCCTAGAGGTAATGCCTCCCACTGTGTTCCAGTTATCTTCCACACAGTTATGCTGCTGCTTCTCAGTTCAGCTGTCAGTCACCATTTAGGAACTACACTTTCGTCTTTGCCTTTCTTCTTGCTAAGTCTTCAATAGGACTGTACCTTTGTTTAATATCCACATGCTAGACCCTATACCCACTGAGAAACCTCTTCACCATTATCATCTTTGTCTCCAGATGCTTTTCTGTACCCTCTCACTCAGTCATGAGCATCTGTCTTTCCCTCCAGAGAGGGAGTTCTCAAAAGCAGAAACCACGCTGTCTTCATCCCTCTGTCCTCTGAGCAGGGGGCTTGCCATCAGTGTTGCACTGCCTCACAGAGGGAGAGCCTGGTGCTCCAAGGCACATGTGAAGGTCAGTGAGGCACCACCTGGAACTGGAGTGCTGCTGGAGAGTCAGGAAACACAGCTGGCTGAGGGCTGCCTTACTCTTAGGGGGCCAGGGCTGGGTGCTGGGCCTGGGCTGAGGGATACAAAATGGACTTGGCTGGTGGTGAGAGCAGCATGAAAAATGTTTTGTGAGGGAGGGACTTCAAGCAGAGACCAGGTCAGATAGGTGTGGTGTGGGGGTGTGTGAAAGTTGAGGGTGACATAGGAGGTGTAGGTGGTCTCCATGAAAAGCTTGCTGTGACACCAGGGCTTACTGATAGAGTCACACAACAGATAGGTACCTCTGACCTCTGAGCAGGACAGGATGGAAGGCTGAGGCCAAAGGTAGCTATTTTTCCTGAATGGTTTGAAGGAGTCATTCTCAAATTACCCATCACGGTGGAAACAGAAGGCCATGGAGCCCTCTAAGCATTGCCTTGTAGGGTCAGAGTTGACTAGTCGCTGGCTAACCACTCAGCCTCAAGGCATTTCTTTGAGGAACCAGTCCAGAATTGGGTCCGGTGTGTGGGCTAAAGATAAAGGGTACTAGTACCAAGAGCTAAAGACCCAAAATTGAGCACACTGAAAATTAGTTATTTGTGGAATATTGCTTTAAAGATGTGTTGTATTTCTTTATGTAGCAGATATTTGTTAATGATGTAAAGATGTGTTACATTTGTTTGCAGTATTTGTTTAATTATGTAAAGATGTGTTACATTTGTTTCACCTTGCCTGTTTAAGGCACCTGATTGGTCTAATAAAAAGCTGAACAGCCAGTAGCTAGGCAGTAGAGGGATACATGGGGCTGGTGGGTAGAGAGAATAAGTAGGAAGAGGAATGGCGGGTAGGGAGAAGGAGAGAGAGAGAGAGAGAGAGAGAGAGAGAGAGAGAGAGAGAGAGAGAGAGAGAGAGAGAGAAGAGAAAATTGCCCAGGGCCAGACATGGAGTAGGACATACAGAATGAAAGAAAGGTAAAAAGCATCAAGGCAAAATGTAGACAAACAGGTTAATTTAAGTTTTAAGAGCTAGCTGGACAAGCATAAGATAAGGCCGAACATTCATAACTAATAAGAAGTCTTATGATAACTAATAAATCGTATCATGATTTAGGAGCTGGTTGGTGGATCAAATGAAAGCCTGCTATATTAGTTGTCCTTCTTTTATTATTCTTTGACCCTGTGCCAGTCATTGGGCTCTCTCAGCCTCAGTTTCCTCATCTTGAAATGTGATGAATCCCACTAATCTCAGCTACTATGAGATTGTCAGAGACACTCACATGTGAGGCTATAACAGATTAGCCCAAGGAAAAACAGTTTACATCTACCTAGACTTTGGATAGCAGATATGTGGGCATTGCTAGGTAGGTGCCTCTGAAGAAGATGAAGGGCCTGCTGTACTGGCTGCCCTAGGACACTGGGGCGGGGATGCATGGTCCTTTAGGTTGAGGTGTATGAGTGAGATGGGACCTTATTTTTGTTCTGAAGCAGAATTTTTTCTTTGGAGCTGCTAAGTGGGGGACCTGGGTGCTGCATGCCTTTTAAAGCTGTCTAGGTTGGATCCAGAGTCCTACCTAAGGTAGCATTCTGGTTGCTAATGGTTACAGCTGATGACCTCTCCAGGAAAGAAGGCAAGGTTACAGAGAGTAAATGGCTGGGCTGTGTGTGACCCTTTTACTTTGGACTATTTAGTTTAGAGGATGCCAGCTGGCACAGCATAGGCCCCTCACCAGGTGAGTCAGGGAACACCCAGTGTGTGCCTTGTCTTGTCACCTTCCTTAGTATGAGGACCAGACAGCTCCCAAAAGTGGTCAGTTGTTTGAAGCTTGGCCAGTGCTCAGTTAGCAGACACTTTTCCTGACCTAACCCCCGCAGGTACCCTCCTACTACTGCTGGGGAGGAAGAGCTAGATCTCCATCACCCAAGAAAACTACTTCTGTTGCATGACCTGGCCTCCTTCAGTCCTGATGGTAATGAGGTGGCCACATTCTTGGGCCCCATCTATCGTCCCCACCCATGGCCCTGCCCTCCCTCTAGATCAGGTTGGGGCTGTTTGGGATGGCTGCCGTTTCCTCCCAGCCCCCCACCCTGGAAGCTTAAGGGTCCAAGGTTTTGGATTCAAGCTGCTGTGGTCTGTTTATAGATTGGGGACAGGTGAGAGAGAAAAACTGAAAAAGCTGTAGGCTTCCTCCACATATGTCCTCTGCTGTAGCTCCCCTGGGGCATTGTCATGCTGAGGTCTGATAGTTTGAAAAGCAGGAAGGTGGTATTCTTCTGTTCTTTCTCCCTTTTCATATAGCTGGGTTCCTTAGAGGCAGCAGCTGTTCGGTGCTGTCCAGCATGTATGGTGAGGTGTGTGGTGGGTCAGTCAGCAGAAGCTTGCCATTCTTTCTTTGCCTTCCCACAGTGCACACTGTCCACGACTGGTCCTCCAGGCATCGGAGCCTGGCACTGGTGATGGGGTGCTGCCAGCAGATGACAGAATACATGGTCTGTGTTCTGCCACCCCGCCTGCCACTCAGGCCCCCAGCGTGCATGGGCCTGGTTGCTGAAGGAAGCTCTTGCTGAGGTGCTTTGAGTACAGGGATCCTAATGTGTTTTCCTTGTGTGGGTTCAAGAGTGGGTCAGGGACTTCCCATCTCTGCTTGAGTGGTCTTTGGTGTCTGCCCTCCACAGGCTCCCCAAAGAGCACTGCTTTGCTGTGTATGGCTGTGCTATACAGTCCTAGCAGTGTTGGAATAGGGAAGGAGGGTGCTCATTCTCTTCTCTACCCAAAGTGGGCAGTACTTAGGGGGTCAAGTACAGCCATTGCAGGTTACTCTTGTTTCCAAAAGGTTTTAGTGGATGACAGGCATAGAGGAACATGGCAAAATCCCTCACCTAACTGCAAGCCAGCAGTCTTGAGGTCTCAGAGAAGCCAGAGGAGAGAGTTACAAGGCTTCTTCATGGTCTTTGGGAGGGCCTGCTGTGCCTCTGGGCTCCGGAAGTTGTTCTGCACTTCTGACTGAGGAACCTGTTTGTTTGTGAGGTTTGAGTTGGTCTGGGTGTGGGGAGGAAGGTCATATAGCTGACTATGAGCATTCAACAAGCCCTAATTAGGCTGTAGTCTGTGCCATGCACAGGAACTTGTTGTCTGATAGGTATACCAGTTGCCTGGAGAGGATTGTTATACTTGTTGGAGGGTCCTGCTACAGGCCCCAGATTTAGGTAGAGAGTGGATAGCAAGCTTCTTGGGGAAGGGGGAGGAAGGAGGAGGAGGAGGAAGAGGAGGAAGAGGAAGAGGAGAAGGTGGTGGTGGTGGTGGCGGCGGCGGCGGCGGCACCAGACTGAAACCTGAAGGTCAAATCCTGGCCTGTGGAAGGTACAGAGAAGGTGCTTGAGAGAGATGCCCACTGGGCTGTCCACCCGTCTACCTTTGTGAGGCAGCTGGAAGTCTCAGGAAAGGAGCTCTTCAGAGTGTAGAACCTTCAGAAGACTTGAAGGCTAATGGGAAGTGGGAATTAACATTTCACAGGATGAGGGATGCTGGCAATAGATGAAGACCATCCTCTCTGTGCCCATTCCCCTGGGAGCAGAAGCTGCTAAAAACAACCCTCAGAAGGCTACTAGCCCTTCTGGCCTTGGGGGAAGGCTGCAGAGCAGAAGCTGCTCTCCCTGTCTGCACACCCCCCTTCCTTCCTCCGCCTGCTGCCTCGTGGCAAGAACTGGGTGAGCCCTGGGTGCCAGCCAGGGCTGGGCCCAGATGGTGGTTTAGGGCTGAGCACAAGGAGGCTCTTGCCTGAGTGGGTGGGGGGAGGAGCCATGACTGGGGGAGGTGTGTGTGTGTGTCTGTGTGTGTGTGTGTGTGTCTGTGTGTGTGTGTGTCTGTCTGTCTGTGTGTGTGTGTGTGTGTGTCTGTGTATGCATGCGCGCTCTTGCGTGTGCGTCTGTGTACATTCACTACCTAGGCCTGTTGAGGGTGGGATCTGAGAGACCCCCTGGGGGTTTTGTCTTGGTGTGGGACAGGTGCATGGGAGTGTGTAGGTAGGCATGACACCAGCAGACACCTGTCCCTTCCTTGTCTGTTGCCTCTCGCCTGCAGGGTGTTGGTGGTGGGAGGAGGGGAGCAGGAAGCTGAGGTTTTGTGAGTCATAATAGGCCCTTGCACCCCACCACCTCCAGCTTAGCAGCAACCTTCATAGTATTCACATCTTTGATATTTTCTCCATGGTTCTAGAGAGATGGGTGGTCTCTCATGGTTGCAGCTGAGCTCTTTTGCTTTTAGGGGTTCTGGGAATTGTGTACTGTTGTGTTGGACTTGGGGATTCAGCACAACTGTGCCCAAGTGGACTAGGATGGATGGATGTGAGGCCATATCCTAGCAGGCTCATTGCACACTGAAGATTTCTGGGACTTAGGCTTAGTTGGGGAGGATCCATGAAAAGACTTCTTTTTCATCTTTTGACTTTTTCCTTTCTTTGTGTCACTTTGGCTGTCCTAGAACTAGCTATGTAGACCAGATTGGCCTCAAACTCAGAGATCTGCCTGCCTCTGCCTCTTAAATGCTGGGATTAAAGGTGTGTGCCACCGCTGCCTGGCTTGAAAAGACTTTCATGTTGAGCATCCTCCCCTCAATATCTGCTTCTGCTGCTTCTACTGGTGGGAGCATCAACGTTGAGTGTGGTCCGTGGGAAGGGTGGGCAAGCACTTGAAGTTGTATATGTGAGAGCAAAAGTGAGGAGGCCTGTCTTTCCATACCACAGTGGTTCTTAACCGGTAGGTTGTGACCCCTTTGGGGATTGCATATCGAATATCCTGAATATCAGATATTTACATTATGATTCATAACAAACAGTAGCAAAATTACAGTTATGAAATAGCAGTGAAATAATTTTATGGTTGGGGGTAACCACAACATGAGGTTGCAGCATTAGGAAGGTTGAGAACCACTGCCATACCATGTTCCATCTACCATGAGTATATGAGGCAAATGAAGTTGTCACATGTCATCATTGTTACCTCCTGATTTAGTGGTGTAGGGGTAAGCCCCAGGCAGGGACTTTTCACTCCACCTATATAGACTGTACTTAGAAGTTCTTCCCCTGCTGGTATAGACAAAGGGGGCCTGGGAGCTCCAGCATTCAAAGAGGCAGTACCTGCTAAACTCTGAGGACTGAGACTTGTGCTCTGAGAGGAACTGTCTCTGAGGTACTGTGGATAGGTAGCAATTTGGAACCATGGTTGGTGTTTTCACCCCCAGCATAAGAGAAGCTGAGGTTTGAATTCCATACAGATAACAGACATGGGCATGGGCCCTAGGGCAGACAGGTGATGGATCACCAGGATACCCAAGGGTATATCCAGGCATGCCCACTGTCTGCATGGTGCTCACTGTCTAGCAGGGGTTGAGGCCTAAACCTGCAGGTTGGCAGTCAGGGAAGATGTTGAGTCAGCTAGAAGTACTCTGCTCCTCCCTGAGAGGATCCTATACAGTGAAAGGTTAGGCTGGGCTGGTAGGTGGGAGGAAGATTGGGGGCTTCTCTGTCTTCCTTATGGTGGCCTTGAGGTCTGTAGTTTATCCAATGGCCTATCTGTATAGAAGTATGTTTAGAGAAATGGTAGATCTGGGAACTTTGGCTGATCTGGTGCCAGATGAGAAGGAGCTGTTTCCATCCTGGGATAGTCTTGACAGTGTGAGGGGTGGGTAGTGGGGAGTGGGAGGGTGCTCTGACCACCTGCTCTTGTTCTCAGGGAGTGGGGAAGGCCAGGGCCAGATCCTGCAGCGCTTCCCGGAGAAGGACTGGGAGGACAACCCTTTCCCCCAGGGCATTGAGTTGGTGAGTGTGGAGGCATAGCATAAGGGCATATCCGGTCCATTTTTGGGGGTAGCTGGCCTGTCAGGCAGGGTGTCTTGCTCATGTCACTGTGTCCCTTGTAGGCTTTACCCTAGATGGTGAGGCCCAAGCCCTCCTTCAACAGGGCTAAGGCTAGGAGGTTAAGGTGTTCCCTGGCTAATAAAAAGGTGCTTTGTATGCCCTGCAACTCTAGGCCCTGGCAGTGCAGTTGCTTGAGGGCAGGTGTGGGGAGGGGGGGCTATTTCTTTCTTAGGTGTGCTTGCAGACAATAACTGCTGATCCCTCCCTACAGTTTTGCCAGCCCAGTGGGTGGCAACTATGTCCCGAGAGGAATCCGCCAACTTTTTTTGTGGCTGTCCTTACTGACATCAACTCTGAGAGGCACTACTGCGCCTGCTTGACCTTCTGGGAGCCAGTGGAGTCCACACAGGTCAGCTTAAGCTCTGGTGTGCAACATGGGAAGCTGAGCCGTGAGCCATGGCCAGCTTGCTCTACCTCTGGGGGTATGTCTTGTTGGGGAAGGCTGGTCTGAGTCACCTCTGTCTGCCAGTTGAGCTCATGGGATGACTCTGATGAGAGCCAGGAGAATGGGTTTCTGTCTGCAGGAGGTGGTGTGCACTGAAGATGGCACAGAGAAGGAGGATGAGGCAAATGAAGGAGGCCAGGCACGGCTGTCGTCCACAGCACCAGCCCAGCCTGGCCAGCTTTTCGCTCCCAAGACTCTGGTGTTGGTGTCTCGACTGGACCATACAGAAGTGTTCAGGGTGAGGAGGGCCACCAAAGCAGCAAGACAGTGTGTGGGGTATCCCTGTCAGCTATACCACTGTCCCCTATCTGGTTGTTGCAGAATAGCCTTGGTCTCATCTATGCTATCCATGTGGAGGGCCTGAATGTGTGCCTCGAGAATGTGATCGGGAACCTGCTTACATGTACCGTCCCTTTGGCTGGGGGATCTCAGGTGGGTCTTAGAGACAGCTGGATGGCCACAGGCCCTTCTGGTACAGTCATAGGAGGTGGGATGGGGTACCTGATGGGTACTTATATTCTGGCTGGCCAAGCACACCATAGCCCAAAGCCTTAGATACTCCCTTCTGCTTTTGGTGCCATCCTTTGTCATCTGTTCTTAGACCTGTCTTTTTATTTGGCTTTGTACCTTTACCTTTGGGCCTGCTTTTTCAGTCTCTAACTTCTTGATCATTGGGTGTGTGCCTGTCTCTGGATGCTGTTGTCCATGTATCGTTCTGTTTCATACTCTGTGCCCTGTGTCTAATGGTGTCTCTCTGTCTGTCTGTCCTGTGCAGCTGGACTCTGTTGAGGAAGGAGCGGTATGGATTCTTTGTTTCTTCTGCCTACTCAGGTCCTGCCCCACTCAGATCAGATGCAGATCCCCACCCCTTACCTTGAGTTTTCTCTGCAGCACTGCTCAGCCAACAGAGGCAGGGTGGGACCTTTCCCTCCAGACATCTAAGCCAGTCCCATCTCAAGATTGTTCAGCTTACCTGGGCCCAAGTGCTCAGATCTGATACAAGTCTCAACACACTCTAAGTTCTGTTCACTTTCTTCCTACAGAGAACCATCTCTTTGGGGGCTGGTGACCGGCAGGTCATTCAGACTCCACTGGTAGACTCACTGCCTGTTAGCCGCTGTAGTGTGGCCCTACTCTTCCGCCAGCTGGGTGAGACTGCATCTTATACCCAACCCCCAATTTCCTGTTCTGGGACTGGTGGTCAGAGGTGTGGGTGCTCCCTGTGTACTGGAGTAGGAACAGGAGCCCTCACCATGCCTGTCTTCTTTCTTCAGGCATCACCAATGTGCTGTCTTTGTTCTGTGCTGCCCTTACTGAGCACAAAGTCCTCTTCTTGTCCAGGAGCTACCAACGGCTTGCAGATGCTTGCAGGGGCCTCTTGGCACTGCTTTTCCCTCTCAGATACAGGTGCTTTTCTGCCTAGCCCTTCTTCCTGGCCTCCTCTGGTCCTGCTATCTACTTCTGTATCCTCTGGGTCTGACAATGTCTTCTGGGCCTGTTGCAGCTTCACCTATGTGCCCATCCTGCCGGCACAGCTGCTAGAAGTCCTTAGCACCCCCACGCCTTTCATCATCGGGGTCAATGCAGCCTTCCAGGCAGAGACTCAGGAGCTGGTAAGAGCTGTGCCTTATGTTTGCATCACTGCCTAGGCTTGCTGGTCTCTCACCACTTGCTCCCTTTGGTGCACAGCTGGACGTGATTGTTGCTGATCTTGATGGAGGGACGGTGACTGTCCCTGAGTGTGTGCACATTCCACCCTTGCCAGAGCCACTACAAAGCCAGACCCACAATGTTCTCAGCATGGTGAGGGTTGGGGCCAGGGTGGGGCTGGAGCCTTGGGCTTGTGGGAGCCATCACCTGATAGCCAGGGAACCCGGAGCCTAAGGTCACCATGCAGTTGTCCCTGCTCCTCTCTGCTTCCGCAGGTCCTGGATCCAGAGTTGGAGTTGGCTGACCTCGCCTTCCCACCCCCTACAACATCTGCTTCCTCCCTGAAGATGCAGGTGGGGATCACTGCTGCTTTGGTGTAGAAATTCCAGTGCCTCTAGTGGCCAGGCTGATGGTGCTCAGACACTCAGCTTCCCTCCAAGCTGACCTCAGGCTTCTGGAGTCTAGGCAGGAAGGAGCTATGCAGATAGGTGTGGTGATGGTTCCTGAGTCGGTACAATGAACCAATGAAGGGGCCATGAACAGGAGTTATTTGTTTAGCACTTATAGGACTCACTTGGCTAAGGAGCCCTGTAGGGAGAGGCAAAAGGGGGTGCCAGAGGGCCTGAGAAACCCTATGCCTGGCTGTAAATGGGAATGAGAGAAATACCCAGGTCCTTAAATGGACCTGACACTCACCTGCAATGACTTGTTCTCTCAGGACAAGGAGCTTCGTGCTGTCTTTTTGCGACTCTTTGCTCAGCTCCTGCAGGGTTACCGATGGTGCCTGCACATCGTGCGCATCCATCCAGAACCCGTCATTCGCTTCCATAAGGTAGGCTGTGGGGCTGGGGCTGGAGCTGGCTCCATGAGTCCATGAGGAGCTAACTTCTTGGTGTTCTCCCAGGCAGCGTTCTTAGGCCAGCGTGGGTTGGTGGAGGATGACTTCCTGATGAAGGTGTTGGAAGGCATGGCCTTTGCAGGCTTTGTATCAGAGCGAGGGGTCCCTTACCGTTCCACAGACCTGTTTGATGAGGTATAGTCCTGCCTGTCTGCCCACCTGTCCCTCTCCCAACCCACTCCACTGACCCTCATCATCTTCTTCCGCCCCCCCCTTAGCTGGTGGCTCATGAGGTAGCACGGATGCGTGCAGACGAGAACCATCCCCACCGTGTCCTTCGTCATGTTCAGGAGCTAGCGGAGCAACTTTATAAGAATGTATGGTGGGTGACATGGAGGGCATGCTACCACTTCGGTCCTGGCCCACTAGCCAATGCCTACCTATGTTCCCTCAGGAAAACCCATACCCAGCTGTGGCAATGCACAAAGTGCAAAGACCAGGTGAGGCCAGTCACCTGCGGCGGACCCACCGGCCATTTCCCCGGCTAGATGAGGGCACAGTTCAGTGGATTGTGGACCAGGCTGCGGCCAAGATGCAGGGTGCACCCCCAGCTGTCAAAGCTGAGAGGAGGACCACTGTGCCTTCAGGGCCTCCCATGAGTATGTAAATTGAAGGGGAAGACAAGCTGGTTTAGGATGTGTACAAGGCCAGGAGTTAAAGTGACAGTGTCCTGTCTCTTTAGCGGCCATACTAGAGCGATGCAGTGGGCCTCACATCAACAGTGCGCGTCGCCTGGAGGTCGTGCGGAATTGCATCTCCTATGTGTTTGAAGGGAAAATGCTTGAAGCAAAGAAGGTGAGATTTGTCAGGTGGAACTTCTAATCTGGGCTTGGGGGCAGCAGTTCTTAGGAGATGCAATTCTTTCTTCTAGTGTGGTAAATGCTGAGCCTGTGCAGTGGCTGGGTGGATAGGAGGATACTCCTTCATCTGAATGGACAGCAGTATAGTGGGCACACCACACACAGTGTAGACCTGTATATGCCGTGGGTTTTTGGAGTGATTGTTTGTTTAGGGAAGGAGTTTTTCAGACAGGATCTCTGTAGCCCAGTCTGGCCTGGAACTCACATATAAGCCAGGGTGGCTTTGCTCTTACTGTCTCAGCCTCGTCAGTGCTGGGATTACAGGCATAAGCCACCATGCCTGGCTTGGTTGCTTTAATAATCTTCTTGCACGCTGTTCTGCCCTTCATTGTGTTCATGAACACCTCTGGGGTTTTAATAACAGTTGTGTGGTGTTCCTGTAGGGCCTCCCTTGAGAGCATATGTCCACATTTGCTTGGAAGCCAGCACCAGGCATACCTCTGTCCTCATGAGCTGTCATTTGTGGAGTTGCTAGGTCTGCTGGAGGATTTAGTCTGTACTGGTCAGTGAAAACCAGAGCCTAAGCACACCTGACTTAGATTGGCTTTTGGTGTTTTCTGTGCTTGGAGCCTGGGCTTGGCTGTCTCCACTTTAACACTGGGTAGGGATTTCCCCTGAGCTGCCTTCTGTTCTACATTTTCCTGTGTCTCTGCCTCCAGTTGCTTCCAGCTGTACTCAGGGCCCTGAAGGGGCGAGCTGCCCGCCGCTGCCTCGCCCATGAGCTTCACCTGCATGTACAGCAGAACCGTGCAGTTCTAGACCATCAGCAGTTTGACTTTGTCGTCCGCATGATGAATTGCTGCCTGCAGGTGAAGCTGGTCTCTTCATCTTACCGGTGATGTTGCATGGGTGGGTAGACATGGGTTCTCTAGTGTCGTTGTGACTGGCAGTTCTAAGAGACCTCTGATCATGAGGTGAGAGTGAAATGGGATGCAGGAGTCTCTCCCATGTGGTGAGGTACGGGAGGTCCACAGTCTCTGGGGAATGGGGAGCTGAAGGGGGCCCTTGTTGGAATTGACTTTGAACCCTGAAGTAACAGTTCCAGGTGGCAGTGGTGGAGATACTGCTCTGTGAAGGCCAGAGAGATGGGATTGGATATGGATGCTCTCTAGGAGGGGGTCCTGTCACTCATGGCTCTGTTTATAGGACTGTACTTCCCTGGATGAGCATGGAATTGCAGCTGCACTGCTGCCACTGGTCACAGCCTTCTGCCGGGTAAGTGTTGGCAGTGCGGTGGGACTGGGGTTCCTTTGTAATCTGTCTGCCTATGTGCACATGACCTTTCCCAACTTCACTCTGTAGAAGCTGAGCCCAGGGGTGACACAGTTTGCATACAGCTGTGTGCAGGAACATGTGGTGTGGAGTACACCACAGTTCTGGGAGGCCATGTTCTATGGGGACGTGCAGACCCATATCCGGGCCCTCTACCTGGAGCCTGCTGATGATCGTCTGAGCCCCTCCCAGGTGTGCCACACTTCTTGGGCCTGGGCTGGGTTGGGGGGCAGGGTCCTTGGTCCCAGCTGACTCTTGTGCTGTAACAGGAGGTTGGGGAAGCACAATCTCAGGATGATGAGCGATCTGCCCTGGATGTGGCTTCAGAGCAGCGGCGCCTATGGCCAACCCTAAGCCGTGAAAAGCAGCAGGAGCTGGTACAGAAGGAGGAAAGCACTGTGTTCAGCCAGGCCATCCACTATGCCAACCGCATGAGCTACCTTCTGCTGCCTCTGGACAGCAGCAAGAGCCGGCTTCTGCGGGAGCGGGCAGGGTTGGGAGACCTGGAGAGTGCCAGCAACAGCCTGGTCACCAACAGGTGGGGTGGGGCCAGTGGTGAGGCCTGGGCCAGGGATATGGCTAATGGTGGGGGTGTGGTGGTGCTGGTGCCCACACACCCCCTCCTGGCCCAGCATGGCGGGCAGTGTGGCTGAGAGCTATGACACAGAGAGTGGCTTTGAAGATGCAGAGACGTGTGATGTGGCTGGGGCTGTGGTCCGCTTCATCAACCGCTTTGTGGACAAGGTCTGCACGGAGAGTGGGGTCACCAGCGACCACCTCAAGGGACTGCACGTCATGGTGCCAGGTATGGTGATACTGGGCATGGGAGTACTCCTCAGATGGGTGGCTGTAGGGGCCTGAGGGATAAGACCTGCTGTCCCCTAGACATTGTCCAGATGCACATTGAGACCCTGGAGGCTGTACACCGTGAGAGCAAGAGATTGCCCCCCATACAGAAGGTAAGTAGTGGCTGACAAGCTGTGGGTACCTGAGGCCTGGGCTGTGTTGTGAGTTTCTCCTCTTTCTTGAATAGCCCAAGCTGTTGAGGCCACGCCTGTTGCCTGGTGAGGAGTGTGTCTTAGACGGCCTTCGAGTGTACCTGCTGCCAGATGGGCGTGAGGAGGGTGTGGGAGGCAGTGGAGGTGGCCCTGCACTACTCCCAGCTGAGGGTGCCGTCTTCCTTACCACATACCGCGTCATCTTCACGGGGATGCCTACTGACCCCCTGGGTAAGCCTTTGGACCTTTTTCTGTGCCTCCCCAGCTCTTAGAGTAGATAAGACTTTGTTTTCCCTTCCCATTTCTGCAAGAATCAAAGCCCTATGGGAGATAGACCCATGGTGCTCCCATATCTGGTGCCCTGAGATACGTACCCTTTGCTTCTCCTTCCCCTCCTGACTACTTGACCTATTTAAGTGGGGGAACAGGTGGTAGTCCGCTCCTTCCCCGTGGCGGCATTGACCAAGGAGAAGCGCATTAGTGTCCAGACGCCTGTGGACCAGCTTCTGCAGGACGGTCTGCAGCTCCGCTCCTGCACATTCCAGGTGAGGAGATGGCTGTCCGCTGCAGCTCCATAAGTAAGTGGGTTCCTGCCGGTGGTAGGCTAGTGACATGCGGCTGGCATGTTGGCTCTCAGCTTAGTATCACCTGACCTTTTGAAATAGTGGCCTCTGTCTATTTGTCTTTGTCCTTGGGGCATTGACCTTTGAGTCCAGGTTTTGAGTGTACTGTCTAAGCTGAGAGCACAGGAAGTAGTCACTGAAATTTACAGTTTATATACATTGGACCCTGGACATGGACATGATGCCTTTCCTGAAAAGGCACAGGTTGTCTACCTCTGTGGTGTGCATGCCATAAGAAGGAAGCCTGTGAACTGAATGCTGTCTGATTGAGAGGAGCTAATGGCCACTTAGAGTCCTGAGGGTTTATTTGTCTGATCCAGCTGCTGAAAATGGCCTTTGATGAGGAGGTGGGATCTGACAGCGCTGAGCTCTTCCGCAAACAGCTGCACAAACTTCGGTACCCAACAGATATCAGGGGCACCTTCGCTTTCACGCTCGGCTCAGCTCACACACCTGGCCGGCCGCCGCGGGTTGCCAAGGACAAGGGTCCTTCTCTCAGGTATGGAGTTGGATCACAGAGCCATGGCAGCCAGATGCTTGCTGTGCACCTAGCACAGTCTTCCTGCGCTTTCTGCCCTCTCATCTCTGTTGGACTTTTATACCACAGAACCCTGTCCCGGAACCTGGTGAAGAATGCTAAGAAGACCATTGGGCGGCAGTATGTTACTCGGAAGAAATATAACCCCCCTGGCTGGGAGCATCGGGGCCAGCCACCCCCCGAGGACCAGGAGGACGAGATCTCAGGTGGGAGCAGGGTCAGAGAAATCTGTGTGTTCCCTAACAGAGATGACTCCATAGAGGTTGGGCTGGGTTGGGTGGTCTCTGGGTGATGACCCCCAACTATACTATTGGCACAGTGTCAGAGGAGCTGGAGCCCAGCACACTGACCCCGTCCTCAGCCCTGAAGCCCTCTGACCGCATGACCATGAGCAGCCTGGTGGAACGGGCATGTTGCCGTGACTACCAGCGCCTTGGACTAGGTACCCTGAGCAGCAGCCTGAGCCGGGCCAAGTCTGAGCCCTTTCGCATCTCTCCTGTTAATCGCATGTATGCCATATGTCGCAGGTGAGGGCTGGCCAGGACACGCCAGGAAGATTTTCCAGGGCTAACTAGGGTCGTAGGCAGTGCTTGGACACCTTCCCTGCTTGCTGTGGGTCCAGCCATGGATCCTGGAGAAACAAGGAGCATGGGAGGAGGTGGATAGAGGGTTGGGCTGCAGGCTTGGTGCAGGTGCCCAGATAAGCATAAAGTGCCTTTGGCCTTGAGGTTCTGAGAGCCATGGATATATTCCATTGTGTTCACCCTGTTGGCTCTTCTTACCTACTCTGTGTAAGGCTCTGTGGGTAGGCAAGGGGCAAAGCCTAGAGCTGCCCTCATGATACCTTCAACTCCTGCAGCTATCCAGGATTGCTGATTGTTCCCCAGAGCATCCAGGACAATGCCCTGCAGCGTGTGTCCCGCTGCTACCGCCAAAACCGCTTCCCTGTGGTCTGTTGGCGCAGTGGGCGCTCCAAGGCTGTGTTGCTACGCTCTGGGGGCCTGCATGGCAAGGGTGTTGTTGGTCTCTTCAAGGCCCAGAATACACCTTCTCCAGGTACTCCTCTTTGTTCTGCCTGGGTCTGCCTACCTACCCTGCATCTCCACCTCCTTCAGCTTCAGCTCCAGCTCCAGCTTCTCCTTTCTCAGGCCAGACCCAGGCAGATTCCAGCAGCTTGGAGCAAGAGAAGTACCTGCAGGCTGTGGTCAGCTCCATGCCCCGTTATGCTGACTCATCAGGACGAAACACACTTAGTAGCTTCTCCTCTGCCCACATGGGTAGTCACGGTGAGAGGGTGCTTTGGGTGAATGGTGGCCATAGAGCTTAGAGGACTTTGAGGCTGTGGCAGCCTTCATGGTGGGCCAACCAGCAGGGGGCAGAAATGGCTTGATTGTGAATGTTGGGTATGGGACAAAGAGAGGGACCCTTCTCCGTGTTCTGGGACAGGGCAGGGATACTGTCCAGACCAGGTGAGTGCCTGAGGCCCTCTCTCCTCTGACCATAAGCCTGTCCATTTCCCCTCCATCATTAAACCAGGACATCTACCTGAGGCCTCTGGGTCCAACAGGTGCTCCATTGCTACCTTGCTATGTTTGCTGATGCCTACAGCCCTTGGAACACCCTTACAGTCATGTTCTCATCCTTCCTCTATCCTGTCCCCTTCCACCTGTCACTCTGCCCATTCCTGGCCTCCATGTTCTTCTGTTCTTGCTCTTTGGGTCTCGTCTGCACTGCTCTTGCTGTCCTTGTCTTCCCCTTCCCTGTATACTTCCACAGCACCCTGAACACACTAAAGGAGGTGCCAAGCCAACCTTTTCCCATGCTGACCTCTGCTTGTGAGCTACCCACCCAGTTCCCTACTTGAGAACTATTGTCATCATGATTGTGTGCAGTGTCTTCTGTTGCTATGCGTTGGGTCTGTTGTCTGAAGGAAGCCCAGAGATCAGGTGTGTGCCTCTGGCTATTAGTTGAGCCCCTTCTTTTGCTGCCAGTACTTACTGCCCAGCACTAGCTTTGGGCTGGATTGTGTTTACACACTTGGTCTAGGTGGTGGTGGTAAAAGAGTAGTGCTGTGTCTGCTCTCAACGTTTATCTGTGAGGACAGATAACCTGTGTCCAGTGATGGCTGGCAAGTGAATTGTCTGGCTCATTCTCATGGCCTGGATGGTAGATGCTTGGGTCCTTAGCAGTTGATTCTTTGACTTAACAACTCTAGCCACTAACTTGAATACCAATTCTAGTGTGTGTCAAGTTGGGTTCTTGTGCTTGGAAATCTATCTCAGAACTAGGTGTGGCATCTGCTGGGCTCTTGGACCACAGACTACAGAGCCCATCTTAGCAAGCTAATGTAACAGTATCACTTGAGAATAAGTTGCCCCAGTCCACCTTGTGTGCTCAAGAAGTGGTAGTTATATGCAAGGCTTTAACCTCCAGTTCCTCCCTCCGCCACTTGAAGTTGTGGCACTTTCTCTTCTGGGATCAGCTCCTGAGGGCATAGTGTTCCTGGTGGCTTTTAGGATGAACAGAACCATCTTTAGCCCAGGGTCCTTAAGTCTGACTGTCTTGTCTATCTGGTTCCTATAAGCTGACTACCCAGGTCTATTGTCCTTTTGTTGTTGTTTTTGAGACAGCATTTCTCTTGTGTAACCCTGGCTGTCCTGGAACTTACTCTGTAGACCATGCTGGCCTCGAACTCACAGAGATCCACCTGACTCTGCTTCCCAAGTACTGAGATTAAAGGTATGTGCCACCACAGCAAGCCAGGTCTATTGTTCTTGCCTGCAGCTGTCTGCCCTTCCCTTTCTCTGTAGCCTATCAACCCCAGGCTTCTTCACTCCTTGTGGAACCTGTGGTTCTCATCTGTACTCACCAGTGTTCGTCAGTGATCTTCATCTCTTGTTAACATTTGCTGGCCACTGGTGCTGAGGACAGGGCAGCAAGTCTGCTCTCATGATCACCAGGAGATACCAGTCTGGTGGATAGGCCAGACTGACCCATGTTGCAGTTCCCTGAGAATACGTAATCTCTGTGTGATTAAATGTGCTTTACAGTCTGTTTTTCTGTCAAATTCTGAGTGGCATCTTCAGGCAGCATCCTCCCTCAGAGTGTCAGCCTGCACCTTCCCTAGTGACCCCTGGGCATCTCTAGCTTTCTGTGATGTTGTGAATTCAAAGTGTAGGGCCATCCTCCGACTGTCCAGTGATGATCAGGAGTCTAGCTTCCCTCAGCCCTACTTGGATTTCCAGCTTGCAACCTTCCTGTATGCACTGCAAGTAGGGAAACTGTCAGGGTGTGGAAGACTGGCCTTGAGCTTGGTCATAGTGATTCTTGCATCAGATGGGGTAACGCTGTCTTGCTCCACACCTTTTTCTGTGTCCTGCATGAGACCTCTACATAGTCAGGTAAACCTGAGGTGGGACTGAGGCTCCTCCCAGACACTGTCGTATTGTCCCAGCCTGAACTGTTCTTGGTGCAGTCCTGGCTCAGATCTGCTCATGTTCTGGGTTAAATTGTCCTCCCATCCCTCTGGCCCTTCTTTCTTCCTCTTCCAGTTGCCTTTAGGTCTCCTTCAGGCTGAGGCTCTCTGGTACCTCTTGTGTTTTGTTCTGGGCAAGGATACTACATGGTTGGTTGTATGTTGAACACGTCTTGGAATTGTCTATCATAGACAATCCCTGCCTTAAACTAAAGGAAGAGGGTCTAGGAAAAATCTGAAGTCAGGGTTGCTTGGAGCTATTTGAAGCAGAGCTTCGTATTGCAAAGCCTGACCCTTCCCAGTATTGTAGACTCTCTATGCTTAGCTGCCCTAGTGGGGAGGACCCTTGCCTGGACCAGACAAGGGCCCATCCTGCTGCTGACCCCTGGGAGTGGGGCTTGGTGGGAGCCTCTGGCAACCCAGGCCTGGGACTAAACCTGAGCCTTCTTTCTGCTGTGCCCTCAGTGCCCAGCCCCCGAGCCAGGGTCACCACGCTGTCCAACCCTATGGCGGCCTCGGCCTCCAGATGGACTGCGTCCCGAGGTACCGTACTGGGGCTCTTCCCTTACCTGGCACTGATGGCCCCCTAGTATGAGTATGTCTTGGGCACTAATACCTCCCTCCATACCCAGCACTAACGCCCCCTTTGTGACAGACTAGCACAACTGACTCCTCCTAGCCCTAGTTACTTACCTGCCCAGCACCTGAGCCCATTCCAGACACTAACATAGGCCATCCCCCGTGTGCCTCAGCATCTGTATGTTCCAGTCCTGCTCCCTCTCATGGCCTGCCGACCACTCTGCCCTGCCTGGAAACTCAGTCCCCTCCCTGGAGGCCAGGCCCAGCCAGCCCCAGGTAAGTGGTGCCCTGACCTCAAGCTGGTGCTTACTTGGTATCTCCTTTGCAGGTAAATGGAGCAGTGTCCGAGCCAGTGGTCGCAGCAGTGGGCTTGGTGCTGATGTGGGCTCTAGGCTAGCTGGCAGAGATCTCCTCAGCACCCCCCACACGAACGGAACTCCACCTGATTCTGGCTTTTTGCGGCCACAGCGTGCAGCCCTCTACATCATTGGTGACAAAGCTCAGCTCAAGGTAACTGGGGGAGGGGCACAGGGCTAGGCAGGGAGCATACAGGGCTAGGTATGGCTCACAGCTTTTCATTGGCCTTCTTCCAGGGTGTGCGCCCAGACCCCTTGCAGCAGTGGGAGTTGGTGCCTATTGAGGTGTTTGAGGCAAGGCAGGTGAAAGCCAGCTTCAAGAAATTGCTGAAGGCCTGTGTACCTGGTTGCCCTGCCACTGAGCCCAGTGCGGCTTCCTTTCTGCGCTCACTGGAGGACTCGGAATGGCTGATTCAGGTCTGCACTGCCTCTGCCTCTCTGCCCACCTGGGTGTTAGGTCTGCCTCTAGGTCAGAGTTTGCTTGTTTGACATGTTGGGTACTAGGAGAAGGGAGAGGCGATGGGCACTTCCTGTGTAGTATCATGGTGTCTGGGCAGGCCAACAGTGAAAGGGATGTTGGAGCCAGTCTGCTGTGTTCGGGGTGGAATTTCATGTCCTCTGTGGAATTTGGCTTATGGGAGGGGGCCCTCTGCTGCTTTGTCATTTTTGGAGAATGGAAGTGGATGTTGTGTCACTGATGCCCTATGACAGCTCCATCGCTTAGGAATAGGGACTGCTAAGCACCTGAAGGGCAGGGACTTACTCTTTTTTTGAGACAGGGTTTCACAATGTAGCAATGTACCTAGAACTCCTGGCAGTCCTCCTAGGTGCTTGGATTACAGACATCTTCTACCACACTCAGCAAGGACAAGGACTTGTGAATCTGCCTTCCTCGTCATGGGGTTTCTGGGAGGGGTGGGTACGGTGAGAGGGCGGCCACCTGCTAGGGCAGGGCAACCAGGAACACAGGCCTTCAGTGCAAGTATGACCAGGATTCTGTGGATGCATTATCCTCTGGGATCTGATTGGCTGTAGTGTTCAAGGGTTGCCTGTTCCTGCAGATACACAAGCTGCTGCAAATATCGGTGCTGGTAGTGGAGCTGCTAGACTCAGGCTCCTCTGTCCTGGTGAGCCTGGAGGATGGCTGGGACATCACCACTCAGGTATGTGGCAGATGCAGGGAAGGGGCTGGGGGAAGGTCCTCACATATCATCCTGACATCTGGTGGTGCTGGCAGGTGGTATCCTTGGTGCAGCTGCTCTCAGACCCATTCTACCGCACTCTGGAGGGCTTCCGCCTGCTAGTGGAAAAGGAGTGGCTATCCTTTGGCCATCGTTTCAGCCACCGTGGGGCCCACACCCTTGCTGGGCAAAGCAGTGGCTTCACACCTGTCTTCCTGCAGTTTCTAGATTGTGTACACCAGGTGGGTAGATAGGCTTGAGGTAGGTAGGTAGGTTTCCATGTAGGTAGGCTTGAGCCGTGCTTACCTAACCTGACCTCTGACCCACTGTTTCATACAGGTCCATTTACAGTTCCCCATGGAGTTTGAGTTCAGTCAGTTCTACCTCAAGTTCCTCGGTTACCACCATGCATCCCGCCGCTTTCGGACCTTCTTGCTGGACTCTGACTATGAGCGTATTGAGCTGGGTATGTAGGGAAGAAGGAAATCTGGGGTGACTACCTGGGTTAGAGGGGCCTAAGCTCAGTGCTGCTCTTGTGTAGGGCTGCTGTATGAGGAGAAGGGTGAACGCAGGGGCCAGCTGCCATGCAGGTCTGTGTGGGAGTATGTGGACCGGCTGAGCAAGAGGACCCCCATGTTCTACAACTACACATATGCACCCGAGGACACAGAGGTGAATGGGGCCTGGCTGGGGCAGCAGCTCCTGCATGACCCAGCTTCTGAACATAACGCTTGTTCCCAGGTGCTGCGACCTTACAGCAATGTGTCCAATCTGAAAGTGTGGGATTTCTACACTGAGGAGACACTGGCTGAGGGCCCCCCATATGACTGGGAGCTGGCCCAGGGGCCCCCTGAGCCTCCAGAAGAGGAACGGCCTGATGGAGGTGCTCCACAGAGCAGGCGCCGTGTGGTATGGCCGTGTTATGACAGCCGCCCTCGAGTCCAACCTGATGCCATCTCACGCTTGCTGGAGGTGTGTGCTGCCCCAGAGTAGGGTCTGGTGTTTTTCGTGTCCCTTGGGAACTAGGGTGGCTTTGACTCCCTCTCATATGAACTGCTCTCTGACTCGGGGTTAATTGTGGTCCCTAGGTCTCTGCCCCATGCTAATAGATGCTTGCAGATGGTAGTGATGAGAAAGTGTTTGTCAAACACTCTGAAGACCCAGGGCCTGGTTTTTGCTCTTGGCATATGTGTGTCCCTTAACCTGGTATATTAGTCAGCTTTGGTCACTGTGAGGAAATACTGGAATCAGGGTAGTTTACAAGGTAAAGAAATGTATTTAGCTTGCAATTTTGGAGGCTCAAGGGCATGTACTATAGTTCTGTTAAGTCTCTGGGCTGGGTTGTACTATGCCATGGCAGAGTCTCCCAAGTTCTCTCTGACCCAAGGACCTTCCACTAGGCCCACCTCCTAAGATTGCATCACTTCCTATTCTGTTACCCAGGGACTAATCTACTTTCCCAGGGACCTTTGCAGTGCAGACCACATCTACACTATGGATATACCTTGCTTTACGTAGCTTAGGCAGCACCTGGGCATCAGTGTAGGCAAGGTTTTCCTAGGAACCATTCTGCCTCTGCGTAGTTGTCTGCCTAGTTCTGGCCTCAGAGCTTAGAGAGTCACTGTTGCCTCCCACTTACATCTTTTCTGGGCAAATATGCTCAGGAATCAGGATCAAACAAGGGCAGAGACCTTTTGAAAGGAAAAAGGGCCAAATGAGCTGTAGTAGTTGCTGGTGTGTGGTAGCTGGGACAGTATACAGGATGGCAGGTCCTGTCTGTGTCATGGCCTCCCTGGTTGGTTTATCAGGGGCTGAGCAATCATAAGGGTGTGGGCCTCAGGTCCTAAGCAGGGGAGGGGAGGGGAGGAGAGGGGAGGAGAGAAGAGGGTTTGCACTCCTGTGCTGGCTGTGTTTTCATCAAGATTATGTGAGCATCTCAGAGGACCTTGAAGGGACCTGGCCCAAAGGGCTTATTCCTGGGGAGGAGAGAGGAACACCAGAAGACCCTTTAATCTGTTGTCAGCTCAGTCTTCTATTACTGGAGCCACTTAGTTTTCTATGGCATAAATGCAGAGTATTTTATTTTTACTTAGTTAACTTTGTTTTAAAAATGAGAGAAAAACTTTGTATTCTTGTCATTCCCAGTATCTTTTTTCTTTTCCTTTCCAGTAGTGAAAATTGAACTCAGGACCTTATATATGCTAGGTATAGCTGTAACTTGATCTTTCTTTCTTTCTTTCTTTCTTTCTTTCTTTCTTTCTTTCTTTCTTCCTTTCTTCCTTCCTTCCTTCCTTCCTTTCTTCCTTCTTTCCTTTCTTTCTTTCCTTTCTTTCTTTCTTTCTTTCTTTCTTTCTTTCTTTCTTTCTTTCTTTCTTTCTTTCTTTCTTTCTTTCTTTCGAGACAAGGTCTCTCTAAGTTGTTCTAGCTGGCTACAAGTGGAGAGCCTCCTGCCTCAGCCTCCTCAGTAGTTGGGAGAACAGACATACTCCAGTCTGGCCTTTAATCACTTTTTTCTGTGTGTATGTAGATCAATACCAGTTCCTTTCAGTCTGAAAAGCTTTTACTATTTTGTGTAATACAGATCTACTGGTCATTCATTTCCTCAAACTTTTATTTTGTCTGAAAATGTCCCCCACCTCTCCCTTCCTTTTGGTGGTGTTGTAGATAGTGAACCAGTTTCAATACCTTGTATGTACATGGCAAGTGCTCTGCCACTGAGCCATACCCTTTGCCTGCCTGCCTATTTATATATCCTGTCTGTCTGTCTCTAAATCTACCTACCTTCCTATCTACCTACCTACCAATCTATCTACCATCTATCTTTAAAGTGTTTTGCTGTTGTTGTTTTGGTTTGTTGATTTGAAGCAGGGTCTCATTCTAGCCAAGTTGACCTGGAACTCACACTTATTCCAGGCTAGCTTCATACTCAGTAACCCTTCTGCTTCAGCCCCCGAGGTATGGGATTAAAGGCAAATGTCATCGTGCCCAGCTGTTTTTATTCTTTGAGACAGGTCTCGTAGGTAAAGAGGGCCTTGAACTCCTTCTTGATCCTTTTGCTTCAGCCTCCCCAGTTTTAGGATTACATTTGTAAACCACTTCAACTCTTGTTTATTTTTAAGAGGGGGCATTGCTGTTTCCCTAGGCTGGCCTTGAACTCCTGGGCTCAAGTGATCCTTCTGTTTTTATTTTAGCCTCTCAGGTAGAACTACATGACAAGCACGGTGTCTGGTTTTGCCTACCTGCCTCCCTCTCCTTCTTTCTTTTTAGTTATTTAGTTATTGAATCCAGGACTTCATGCCTGGGAAGCAAGTGCTCTACCACTGCACTATACTACACTCAGCCCATATGTTATTGTTTTTAGAGGGTATTTTCTCTGACCATAGAATTCAGATGTGGCAACTTTCTACATTCAAGCCCCTACTCTACCCCCCACCCCCATTGAGAGACTACTCATCAAACACACATACTACATTCAGTTTTAAGATATCATTGCAGCCGGGCGTTGGTGGCGCACGCCTTTAATCCCAGCACTCGTGAGGCAGAGGCAGGTGGATCTCTTTTGAGTTCGAGACCAGCCTGGTCTACAAGAGCTAGTTCCAGGACAGCCTCCAAAGCCACAGAGAAACCCTGTCTCGAAAAACCAAAAAAAAAAAAAAAAAAAAGATATCATTGCATTGTTTTCTGGCTTGTATTACTTATACTAAAATCAGTGCTCATTCATATCCTTATGAACTATATAATGTCATTTTTATTATCTTTTGAGATAGGGTCTTGCTATAGAGCTCTGGTTGGCCTGTAACTCAGAAATTGGCATGTATCTGCTTCTTGAGTGCTGGGATTAAAGGCATGTACCACCACTGGCCTGGATATATTTTAAAAAAATTTTAATTACATTTACTTATTTAGTGTGTCTGTGTATGTGTGCGGGTGGAAGGTCAAAGGTCAACTTTCTGGAGTCAGTTCTCATATTCCATCATGTGGGTCCTAAGCTTGCACTTCAGTTGGCAGGCTTGGTGGCAAATGCCTTCACAGGTAAGCCATTGTGCCCACCCAGTCTAGAGTTTTCTGCTGTTATTCATCTTGTTTTTAAGTATTTTTTAAATTAAAAAAAATAAATCTTTGTGTGTTTGAATGTTTGGCCTGCATGTATATACCATATATATTCCTGGTACCTACAAAAGGTTAAAAGACGGCATTATGTATCCTAGAATTATCTGTTGGATCCCCTAGAACTACAGATAGTTGTGACCACTGTAAGGATACTGGGCATCAAACCCAGCTCTGTGTTCTAAACTGCTGAGCCATCTTTCCAACCCTTGGATACTCTTTTTTGTTCACAATTCTCCTCAGGAGCTGCAGCGGTTGGAGACAGAGCTAGGCCGACCTTCTGAACGCTGGAAAGACACCTGGGACCGTGTAAAGGCTGCGCAGCGCCTTGAGGGCCGGCAGGATGGACGTGTGAGTGGGGTGGGGAATGGTAGGCTGGGCCAAGGAACACCAAGTATGTGTGTTGCCAAGAGACTTGATAAAACTCCATTCTTCTTCCTTCAGGGTACCCCTAGCTCACTACTGGTGTCAACTGTACCCCACCACCGCCGCTCGTTAGGTGTATATCTACAGGAGGGACCTGTGGGCTCTACTCTGAGCCTCAGCCTGGACAGTGACCAGAGCAGTGGCTCAACCACATCCAGCTCTCGTCAGGCTGCCCGACGGAGCACCAGCACCCTGTACAGCCAATTCCAGACAGCTGAGAGTGAGAACAGGTATGAGAGGCGCCTCCTACAGCTGCATAGCTACTTCTGGACTGGGGACTGAGACCACACAAGAATTTCTAGTAGGGCTAGGCTCTTTGGAGAGCTTTAGTATTTTCTTTGAGTAGGACTTGTAGAAGATATGACAATCGCCTAAGTAGAGGTCAGCATCACAAGAGGTTTGAGTTGCAGAACTGGTGACTAAGCAGGGCTGAATGGAGCCAAGTGGTACCCTCAAGACTGCCAACAGATGAAACTGGGGCCAGGCAGGATCCATCCTACTCTGATCCTGGATGGGCCATTTTTCTCTGGTTGCCTCCACAGATTTGACTAAGTGTTCCTCCTCCTCTTGGGGCTGTCTGTCACATGGGGCTGCTTCCCCAGCACTCTTAAAGTTCTGGTGTTTAGGACCCAGTGTCTGTCACATGGTGACTAGAGAGGGGCTGACCAGTCATCTAATTTCTAGAGGTAGTCCCCCACCTGATGGTTAACTTGGCCCTGATTCTGGTACAAATGCAGATCCTATGAGGGCACCCTGTACAAGAAAGGGGCCTTCATGAAGCCCTGGAAAGCCCGCTGGTTTGTCCTAGACAAGACCAAGCACCAGGTGAGTGATGAGTGGCAGGGACAAGGGAAACATGGAAGATAGGCCTATCCTAACTCTGTGCCTCTTACTCCTCACCCCAGCTGCGTTATTATGACCACCGAGTGGACACAGAATGCAAGGGTGTCATTGACCTGGCAGAGGTGGAAACTGTGGCACCTGGCACACCCACCATAGGTGCCCCTAAGACTGTTGATGAGAAGGCCTTCTTTGATGTGAGCCTCTGCCAAGGGGTGGGGAACACCTGGGGCAAGGGGCTTGGAGTTGTGGGGTCCGTGGAGTCAGTAACCTGCTCTTCCCAGGTGAAGACAACACGTCGCGTTTACAACTTCTGTGCCCAGGATGTACCCTCGGCCCAGCAGTGGGTGGACCGGATCCAGAGCTGCCTGTCGGATGCCTGACCCCTCCCGGCCCTGCCCGGGCTGCTCTGCTTCCAGTCGTTACAGACCACTAGGGGTGGGCAGGGCCGCCCCGGCCATGTTTACAGCCCCGGCCCTCGACAGTATTTGAGGCCCTGAGCCCCCCAGCACTTGTGTGTACAGCCCCCGCCCCGCCCCACCTGGCCAGCTCTAACTTATTGTGGTGTCATGGCTGAGCCGTTTAGGGACGCGGCCATGGTACAGCCCTGCATTGGGCTTGTAAATAGTCCACCCCACCCGGCCCATCAGTGTGCTGGCCCTGGCCGGCTGGCTGTGCTGTTGTTTCTAGAACCAGAGTCTATATAAAGAGAGAACTAACGACACACTCTTTCTTGTACCTGAATCACCCAGTGTGTCATGGGTCTGCCCCCAAGGGGTTCCTCTGTCCCAATCTTGGGGTCTTAGTGGGCAGAAGGTTGCTATCTTTCTTGTATGCCTCTTCTGGAGCCTGAGTTCATCTTCTTCCAAGAGCCTGTGGTCACGAGCAGCTTTGCTGCAGGAAGGGGACTTCTTGACACCCTTGCTAGCACATGGCCAGCCACCCAGTTTCTGCAGGCCTCCATGCCAGAGAAGAAAGCTGACTTTCCTACCAAACAGCTCTGGAGCATCAGCTGACATCAAGAAGGGTTAGAGTATTGTAGAGGGAGAGAGTGAAAGACTTTGGGAAACTGTTGTGAAGCTGAAGGACAGAAAGGAACATGGGCTCTTAGGAAAAATGGTCCTCAAGGCAGCTAGGAAGGGAGAAAGATGGCTAAGTGAAGAGGCAATACCCAGAGTGATGTGTAGGTCACAGATCATGGGTCTTATGCTGCCTGCACCTATTCCTCTTCTTCCCCCAGGGTTACCATGGAGGTCCCTGATGATTCCATCTGAGGACATAGTGGTGATTTTTGTTACTGGGCTTGTTGCTGCTCTCCTTTCCTACTTGCCTGTGAACCTCACCAAGACTATGCATCATTAGCTATGTACTCAGCAGCCAGGGCTTGGGCAGCAGAAGGCAGCCAGAGAGGGATGGCTGCTGCAGAAATTGGAAAAATGTCCCAGGATGGCTGTTGGTGCTGAGGACTAGCCACTGGTGATCTGCTCTTCTGTCTCTTTAAGGTGGAGGGTGAGAGCAACAGGTGCAAAAGGGAAAACATGATGAAGATACCAGGTGTGAGTGGTGTGAGGTTGAACCCCACTAGCTCTGGTTCTGGGTCGTCACCACTTCTGTTCCCCACAGCAGGGCATGGGATGGTTTGAGATATTCCTGGACTGCATTAGACCAGGAAATCCATCAGTAGGACACATTCTGGGGAGGAAAAGCCCTGCTCTCGAGTCAGAGCTGGGGCTGCAGCTGAGGCACTACTACCTGAGCAGCTGAATGCTGCCAGAGGCTAGGGGCAGAGCCACAGGACCCAATGAAGATAGAAGCAAAGATGCTGCTGGGAGGGAGGGATGTGACTGACCCTTGGTCAGAGTCACCTCCCGGGATGGACCCTGGAGTTGGATTGGGGAAGCTTTCCCAAAATGGGTGTCACTGGTCTGACTGTTCAGGTAGAGCTTTTCATTTCTGTTTCAACATGAGACCCAACTACTGTGAATGAACTTGGCGATAGCAAAGATGTCCACATAGGCTGGGCTCAGCACCTGCAGCTTTAACAATACACACTTTTTCAGTAAGAATGATACTTTTTATTGGGGGGTTGGATGCCCTGTCAGAAGGTCAGAACATTTAAAAAACAAAACAGACTTTTAGACTCTTCCTGGACATTATGGGCCTGCCCTGTCTCCGAGCTTCCGGGTGCTCTGCTGTGTCCACTCTTCTGTGTCTGATGTTGGCTACTACCAGGCACTTCTAACCACCCACTCAAGCATGCCAGCCAGTCTGCCCTAATGGTCACAGAGACAACCCTGTCTGGTCCAGAGGGTCTTTTGTTTGTAAGGCAGTCAAAATTTGCAGCCTGATTCAATGCCAGCTCCCAGGACACCCCTGGGTAGCTAGAACTGGAGTTTGACCTCATGGCCAAACTAGTGCTAGACCCTTCTGTGTTTATGGGAATCAGGTCTCTCCAACTCAGGCCTTTGCATCCGCCCTGAGCTAAGGGAGACCCTGTACTGTAGCTGGGTACAAAGTGCAAAAAACGGCTTTTCTTCCATGCGTTAAAAAATACAGGTGAAACCAGAACTTGGAAATCACACCCTTCCTGCCCATCTGATCGTGCTGGCACCTCAGGATTTCATTCCCTTCCCAACTCCTGCAGGTGGAAGCTGCATGTCAGGGACTTCATTGCCATACCAAGGCCTGGACCTGGGGGTGGCCAGGTGCATCCTGTCTTCCAATGGGACCAAGGGCAGGCAGGAGAGATGTGAGTTGGGTCATCCAACTGGTTCCAACTGCCAGCTTTACCAAATGCAGCATTTATTTTAAAGTTAAATTAAAAAAAAATTGCATCACCAGGTAGTTTTCTTGATAAAGGAAGCAGCCTGACCAGGGCGGGCCACAGCTGGGTGGCAGCGGTTACACAGGACCATTTAAGGCAGCTCCTTCTGGAAGGGCATCTGTCTTCCTGCATGAATGGGAAAGGGCAGAGTTGGGAGCATGTGGCTCCTGGGATCATCCAATCCCACCCTACTCTCTTAGGCCAACCTACTCACCTGTCCTTTGTTCCCAGGGTGGCAACTAAGGCTGGGGCTGCTGTGGTTACTGCCATGATCGGCCCTGGGGGAACTGTAGTAGCCACTGAGGAAGAGACGACTATGGTGGCTGTGGGAGGGCCTGCCTTGCTTGGTGCTGTGGTGGCCACAGCAGAACTGATGATCACTTCTGGAGATGAAGGGCAGGCAGGAGCTAACACAGTGCTGTCCGTACACTCAGCCCTGTGTGGCAGATAGGCTTCAGTTATGGGTGCCCCAACCTCACTGCTGCCTATGTCATACCCAACACCCAGTAAAATGACCCAGATCCATCAAAGGGCATGGGAGCAGCACACACAGCTCCTTTCTGCTCCCATCCCCTGTGGCTCTGCAGCCCTGAGTCCCAATCAGTGGGACAAGCCACAAGACTACTGTGACCTCATCCTCCCTACAACAGCACTCAAACCCTGACAGTTGTGGAGCTTTGTTTACTGAAGGCCCCAGTGTTTCTTCTTAAATTCAACTCCATCCTTACCCTATCAAAAGGGTCCCAGAAAGCTAGGCATTGTGGTACATGCCTTTAACCCTGCACTTAAGAGGCAGAGGTAAGCAGGACACTGAGTTTGAAGCCAGCCTGGCCTACATAGAGTACGCGCCCAGCCAGGACTATGAAGAATTTAGAAAGTGGGGATGGAGTGGAGGGAGGGACTATCTAGGCACTAAGGGTCTTCATACCCAAGGCTAACCTAGCCACAAATCACAGATGGATCCACTGGCCTGCAGAACAAAGAAACCTAACTCTGTCCCAGGCAGGGGTGTTCAGATGAGATACAGGGCAAGAGGGGAAAATTCTAATGGTGAGTAAGACCTGGCAGGGATGCAGCTACCTAGCATGTTTTGAGAATGGCCTTGAAAGGATTCACTTTTGCAGACTATCTTTTTCAGCAGGGCTAAAGTGGTTCCCTAGGAAGGATTTAGGAAAAGAGGGCTATGGTTTGCAAATCTCAGCAATCCTAAATTTCTAAGTCAGGCTATTAGCTGGGCATAGTGGTATGCTTCTGTAATCTACACTACAGAGATGGAGGGAGGAGGATTGTGAATTGGTGAGGCCATCCTAGGCAACACAGCAAGACTCGCAAATGAGCCTGTGTGTACTCTCAACCCAAGGAGCTCTAGACTAGGCTTTCCTTTGGTTAACTTCACCACATCAGTGACCACAGGAGCCCCTCTCTGGGTCTTGGCTCTACTTTTCTGCAAATCTGTTAGAGTATAGTGTTGGCTTTAGGGCTGTGTCCTGCCTGGGGTTTCGAGAATATAGGACCAGGAGATCAATGACCTTTGGACATCCACAGCCAGGGTCTGTGGGGACAGAATATGCATCCATGAGCCCAACTTGGGCACAATGGTTCTCAATCTGTAGGTCATGATCCCTTTAGAATTACACTTCATTACAGTAACAAAATTATAGTTATTACAATAACTTTGAGGCTATAGAGATGGCTCAGCAGTTAAGAGCACTGGCTGCGGGCTGGAGAGATGGCTCAGAGGTTAAGAGCCCCGGCTGCTCTTCCAGAGGTCCTGAGTTCAATTCCCAGCAACCACATGATGGCTCACAACCATCCATTATGAGATCTGGTGCCCTCTTCTGGTGTGCAGATATACATGGAAGCAGAATGTTGTATACATAATAAATAAATAAGATGATTAAAAAAAAAAAAAAGAGCATTGGCTCTTCCAGAGGTTCCAGGTTCAACTCGCAGCTCATAACTAACTCCAGTTCCAGGGGATCTGACACTCTCACACAGAGATAGATGTAGGAAAACACCAATGCACATAAAATAAAAATAAATTACTAAAAAAAATATGGTTGGGGGGTCACTGCAACTTGAGGAACCGCATTAAAGGGTCACAGCATTAGGAAGGTTGAGAACCATTGTGTTACACCAACCAATGGATTCCAGTTGGTTGAGCTCCCAGCTTATGAGGGAAACACTTAAGCGCCAATATCACAGAGGACCCCCCAGAACCACACAGGGTGTAGCACAGGGCCTACTCTGCTTGTGGAGGAGGTCTGGGTTGGTGGGGTCTAGGGCCTGAATGCATAATGGCGGACCTTGGGCAGTCTGGCTGGTGCCCAGCTGTCAGGTACAAGCTACCTTGGAAGAAGTGTAGGCAGGGACAAGACTGGGAAGCCCATGGGTGACACTCATTCAGAGCAGGTGTAAAACCCTTTCTCACATATGGGGCTCAGGTCAAGAGCTTTGTGAGATTAGTATCTTGTCTCCTGGTAGGGTTCAGCCTGGGACTTCCTCTACTGCATTCGGAACTTAGGTGGAGGTTATGCCTCTGGGCTTTTATACAGCTGCAAGCCATGTCCACTATCCTGGTCAACAGGCAACTCCTTATGTTCCTGTGCCTTAGCACCCGCTCTCTAGCCCCTGAATGCCAGGAGGTACATCAGTTCACTGGTGGACCCCAGGAACTTACCTCTGGGGGCTGCCCTTAGTCACTGGGTAACTCCTAAAACACCTTGGTCCTATCTTCTCATCGTAACCACTCAAAACAGGGGAAAAAAAAAAACAACAAAAAACGCGGACTGGCTTTGCTGGAAGGGCTAGCCTCTTTGCAGGGAGGATATGACAGTCTTATTTTCTTCAGACACCTCATGGGAACTTTCGCTTGTCTACCTGCAAGTTGCTTAAGTTGCTTTTAGCTTCCAGCCAGGGCTCAGACTACAGACCCAAACCCCAATCATGAGAAATGCTTTATCCTACTGTGTGGGCATGCAGGGCACCTTACTAGAAAGAGGGCAGCAAAGGAGGGCTGGCCAGCCCCAGAGTCATGAGCTTGCCCTTTAGAAAGTTAATGGCTGCAGGCCTTTTCTCCACTGTCTGGAACAATCCTAGACTACATAAGGAGGTTAGCCAGTCCCAGAGCCTGAAAACCAGGTATTCTCTGTAACTGGCCTCTAATGGAGGCTGCCCTCTCAAATTTCTGAGGAGCTCTTGGAACATCCAGGTTCTATGTACTATTCTGAATCACTTAAAACAGAAAACTTGCACTATTGTCAAAGAAGTCCCATGCCCTCAGTCCAGCCTTCCCCATAGTAAAGAGGCACTGTCTTTTCTAGAGAAGGCTTCACAGGATCATTAGCCACTGGGACAGCAGCAAGGGATTCCAGCCTGGCTGCCACTTGTACTCAGCTAAGATCTGGTGACTGAGCCTGGCTTTTAGCAGTTGTAAGACCAGAGACTTGTATAAGCACACGATATTCACTGGGCCCCCAGACAAAGTTGCCATTTCCTTCACACCTGCTGGCAACAGCCTCCTCTGTCTTGGGCAGTGGGGAGGCCTTTCCACCATGACCTGTGCACACAGCTTCCACAGCACCAGCTGCCTTCTCATCCTCTTCACTGTCAGATCCCCCAGAGGAGCTGCTGTCAGAGGCTACCAGTGGGGCCTTCCTAGTGACACACACGTTCCAGGCACAAGGAGAGGTAGGACCAACTGCAAAAGAAGGAACCCTGCGATATTTGTGAGGGCAGAGGGGCCAGAGAGCATAACTACCATGGCCCGAGGGATCCCCAATTTGCATGTGCCAGGTAAAATATGAGAAGCAGAAACAGCTCATATTGGCCTCATGAGTGTTACACATGTGCATCTGCATGTTCAAGGGAACCACATGAACTGCCATGGACCCTCCATGTGGACTGCCCCGCCCCTACTCCACAAGATAGGATACATGTGTGTTCTTCTCAGAGGAAGGTACTTCGGGCTTAACACCCAGGAAAGGCACTTTAGGAGACCACTGTTACGCTCCTTACTCTCTGACCTGGATTAGTTGCCTAGGAAGGAGATCTTGGAGAACAAGGTTTTGATTGGGTCCCATGTTGATTTTCCGTCAGTGACTCATCTACATAACAGTGTGACTCAAGGATGCAGATGGGTGCAGACCTGGGCTGTACAGCCTGATCAGACCTGGCTATGAGGGCAGCCTAATGGCCATGTTGCGTTGCCCTGCCCTGTTCCCCTAATGCTGGAAGACCTCCACCTATACATCACACAAGTATATATGGACCCCAATACCACAAAGGCATAGTCACTCCTGGGATCTTGACCACTTCCCACTTTCCCAGGGGGTCTGGCCCTGCATTAGGCCTGGGAACTAGTCAAGACAGGTATCTGAGCTGCTGCTACTCACAGGCTTTCTCTGGGCCTGGACTCTGGCCACCCTCGGCATGGCTGTGGTCCATATCCACAGGCGAGCTGCACCGGGGCCCTGACTCAGAGCTACAAAAGAAGATAAGGACAAACTGAGCCCATGGGGCAACACTGGTCCCGATACCCAACAGGCCCAGCTCTACATGCTGACGTGTTTGTTACCAGCAGAAAGGCTGGAAGTCGGTGAACTTGGCCCAGCCTTTCTCCTCTGGAGCTGAGGGACCAGCTGCCCATACACTAGAACCCACATCCCTTGAAGCTCCTGGGGCTGCAGACATCGGGTTCACTGGCTCATCAAAAACTGCTGTCCATGTAGTACCTGCCAGGGGGAGATACAGCAGTCAAGAACAGCAGGCCCACTATGTGATACACAAGGGAGAAGCAGCATCACATGGAGATGGGTAGAGGGATCAACAGAGCTCAGCGGGAATACAAGATGTACCCAGTTCAAAAAACCCAGAGGAGCTCTCCCTGTCTGAGTATCAGAGCTGGCAGGACCCCCAAGTGCCTTTACAGAGGGTAGTATGGCCTCAGATCCTGGAACACTTGGTTGCAAGGGCCTCGAAGGTCCTGAAAAATTATCCACTGCAACAAAGCACATGTATGGGCATCACTGTCCCAACCCAGCTCACAGGCACTCTGCTCTCTCCTTGACCTTGGCATGGGGAGCCCCTACTGTGGGTGTTCTTGCCTTTGGCCTTGCATTTTCAAGGCAGAAGCAATAAAAGGGGTCTCTTAAGAGGTAGTATTGGGGTGGGTTCTGCTACCGAGTACACCTGAGGGATGGCAAGCAACAGCTTTCCTAACAATGAGACCAGCTGTGCAGATGCAGATGTAGGGTGCAGGTACCACAACAGAAGGGAGTGAGAGCACCTTGCTCTTGATTCAATGTAGAGCACAACCCCACCTATGATGGCCAGACCTCCCAGAACATTCCATGAATCCATGTGTAAATGGGGAATTCCATAGGTCATTGACAGCCGGAAACACAATGTCTCCAAAGGGAACTCCTAAGACATACAAGTCAGATCGCCTGTCCCCAACACCCATGTCCCTGGCTGAATCTTCAGGTACTACCTTCCAAATCACTGTCTGAGCGAGGACCTTCTTTCTGGGTAGGGGACGAAGGAGTGGCCAATCCAGGCACATTCCTAGCTGCTGCTAAGCCAGCCTTCCTGTCCTGGCCTCCATGCTCCAGGGAATTCTTTGAGTAATTTTCTGAGACATGAGGGGCTCCAAACCTGGGAAGACACAAAGGTAGATGCCTGGTGAACTTGGTTAGATGCTCAATGCTGGAGAGCCCATGATAGCTCAGCGACTGGGGTCAGGAAAGGTTGGGCTCAGGTATCCAGATAAGCACTGCTTAGTTCCCAACGGCTTCTGCTCTGTCTGGTCTTTACAAGAAGAGTCACTGCCTCTCTGGGTGTCTGAGAACTTTCAGCATCTGGATATCCAGTGCTTAATCTTGTGCCTGCTCCTCACTGGTGGAGGCATTGGGAGAATGAATGAACCCCACACCTGGCTCTGGCCATCACCCGGGCGGTACATCGAGTCTCCTCATCTTCCCAGATGTCTTCTTCCTCCTCATCATCGAAGGGCTGGATTCGATCACTGCAGCAGGCTTCAAACAGAGCTGCAGTAGGCTGTAAGATCGAATAAGGAGCTGGTATCTGGAGAACCTGGGGAAGCCTTGGTCCCAAACAGCCCCCAGAGGGGCTTAGCTCAAAGGACAAGGCTGACAGACAGTACAGGAGGAGGTAGGAGGGAAGCTCTGCTCTCAACTCCCATAGAGGGGTGCCTCCCAGTCCTGACACACAAATATACTAACCAGGGCCCCCATGGTCCCATCCACCTGTGACAAGGACCAAGTTGTGGGTATACCCTGCGCTATCTGAGCAAAGGGAATAAAATGATGCTATGCCCTGTAGCCTGTAGCAGCTCCCATCACTCACACTGTCCTCATCGGCTTCAATGTTGAAGTTGATCTCTGCAATCCGGTCAAATGGGGCACTGCAAGAACAAGTGCCCTCAGTACCTCCTCTGGTCCAGTGGGCCTGGTTGCCCTCAGACAGTAGGTGGGACTTTCGCTATCTCCTCAGGAAGTGAACCTCATTCCCAGCAAGATCACTTGGAGCTTAGGGAAGAGGATTCGTTAGCCTAGAGTCTGAGCCTCTAGGATGTCTGCACTCACTTGATGTTGTCATCCTGGTCTGCAAATTCCTCATCATTGAAGCCAAACTGATCCACAAAGTTGGCTGTCATCTGCTGGATCTGGTACTCAGAGAAGGCCTGGGAGAAGAGGATGTTGTTATGGCACAAGCTGTAGCCTGGAGGCTGCTCCTTGGAAGCCAGAGCTCTCGTGCTCAGGGGCTCTGGCAAAGCAGGTAGTGACTGTTCCCGCTGAATATCCAGAGTGGCTGAGCAGTTGTGTACAGAAGAATACCTCCTTACTCAACTTTCAAGCTCAGTGTCCCCAGAGTCTCACCAAAGTGATGTGACTTTGGGGGTGTCCCCCCAGGCCTCCCTCTCCCCCAGAGATGCTTGGGGATAAGTGACTTTTCTCTTTTTGCTATGCAATGTCATGGGAACTAAGCACTACCAAGGACACAGGCTCCAGAAGGGCCCGGCGGGGTGCAGAGTGCCGGCCATGCCCTCACCTGCTGAAGGGACAGCTCGTTAGGGAAAGTACCCTCAATGTCCTCGTCCTCACTTGAGGAGTGAAGGTGGTGAGTGCTCACCTAAAACACAGGCCAGATGGGGTGGGCATGTGAGCTAGCCAGACGCCACCCAGTCAGTCCAGCCAGAGCCCCAGGCCCCACCCTGCCCAGCCTGGGTCTCCCCCCAGCACCCTTCCACACCACCAACCTTCTTGTACTTGTGGGCCTGTGTAGCTTACTGCAAGGTGATGCCAAGTGAGGCCAAGGCCTCCTGAAAGAAAGCCCAGCCTCCCTGGCCCAGGTAATACCCTGGATCCCAAGCATAGAGTCCTTCACAAATAAGCTAGAGCTGTGGGAGGGAGGAGATGAAGCGACAACACCAGCTTTGCAAAGATCGTCAGGGAGCCAGCTCTGGTGTGACATTGCAAGGGTATTACAGACTGCAGGCCAAAGACTGGAATGGATGCCCAGTTGCAGCACTGCCCTTGCACTTCTCCCCCTGTGCTGCCGAGTGGGGCATATGGGACTGGCAGTGGTCTTAGATGCAGCTGTGCCATGGAAGGAGCCCCAGCTTCCTCACCAGGTCCACAGTGTTCCTGCGGTTGGTCTCCATCAGTGTCTCTTCCACAAAGCTCTCCCAGCGCCCACGGCAATCTGCAGGGAGCCCTGCAAGGTAAGTGCTACCTTGTAAGTCCTTGAGATTTGTGCACACAGGGCAGGGCACTTAGGAGTGCTGGCAGGCAAATGCTGCTCCAGAGAGGGACAAGCTATGCTTCTATGGTCAGCCCACTTGAGGCAAACAGGGGCAGCTGATGGGAAGTAAATCCATACAGCAAAAGAGCCTGAGACTACAGCAACCCTGGGCAGGGCAATGCTCACCTTGGTTTTACAGCGATATCAGGGGCATGAGAGTTTTGCCGATTTGTTTATTTACTTGCAATTCATAAAAATAAATTTAATATATTGACAATATATTTTCTTTTTATTTGTTTGTTTGCTTCGTTGGTTGGTTTCTCTCTCTCTCTCTCTCTCTCTCTCTCTCTCTCTCTCTCTCTCTCTCTCTCTCTCTCTCTCTCTGATTGGTTGGTTTCTCAAGACAGGTATTTTTTTTTTCTTCTGTGGAGTCCTGACTGTCCCAGAACTTGATCTGTAGACTAGGCTGGCCTTGATCTCAGAGATCTGCCTGCCTGTGCCTCCCTTATTTTACATACCAATCCCAGTTCCCTCTTCCTCCCGACCTCGTCCTTCCACTCCCCCTATCTTCTCCCCCTATCCCCCCATTCCTCAGAGAGGGTAAGACCTTCCATGGGGAGACAGGGTTTCACCATATGACTCTGGCTGTCCTGGAACTCAATATGTAGGCCAAGCAGGCCTCAAACTCCTTGTGATCTACCTGTCTCTGCCTCCTGAGTACTGGCATTAGAAGCATATGCCATCATGCCTGGTGGCATGAGAATTCTGAGTCCCACCCTAAGGATCTAAAGCAGCCCCCTTCCTACTGCACTCTTTATAGGCCTGAATGTGGTCTACAGCCTGTGCCTGATCTGGACCAAGAGCTTTCTGCTCATCCCTCACCTTCCTAAACTGTCCTGTCCTGGGCTCCAGGCCCATTTGCTTTTCCTTTCTAGCCACAAGGGAGCCACCCCTAGCTTGCTCACTCTTCTGCCCTGCGGTTTCCTCATCAGAAGTGATCATGGAGCAGCAAATTCAACTTCATCAGAGACTACTGAAGTACAACCAGGGAGAAGGGTGACAGGCAGGTCATAGGGAGGACCACCTGGATCTTCCTTACCCCGTACTTGTTGGGGAAGTACTGCACAAAAGGATAATGGGGCCAGACACAGAGCTTGCCCATCCTCAGCCACAAGTGCTATACACAGAACCCATGGTTATCCCTAGTGCAGTAAAGCTACCTTTTCAGGGTGCTGAACAAGCAACATCTCAAGTCCATGCACAAACTAGTTCCCAGACATCTCTGAGGCTACCTGCCTGTCAGTCCTGACCAGGCTGCAGAGGATCTGGTATACCCTATTCGGGCTTGCTGGCAATCTCTCCTGCCCTAACCCAGTTCTCCCCTCACTCAAGCACTTAAGTCAGATGATAGAATATGTGCCATAAGATGAGAATGTGGTCATGGAGCCACACTGTGCTCAGGACATGAAAAGGTCAGAGAGGAGTGCCCCTGCTTTAGAGCTATGCATAAGAGGGCAGAGTAGTGGGCATCGTGGCTGAGGGCAGGGGCTCTGCTGTTCTGCTTGGGGCCCAGAATGGTATTGTACACCCTGTAGGGCTCAGGGTTCCAGTCTTGGTGCCCACAACCTGCTTCTTGGGGCAGGACATCATCTATATTGATGGCCTCTGGATATGCATACTAGGAAGTCCTCCAAATTGCTTGAGTTGAAGACAAAACAGGAAGGTGAGCCAGGACCCCTAGTAAAGGCATAGCTCTGGGCAGCCCATAAGCACAAGAGAGCATGGTGATTGTTTCTTGGCTTTTAAGTCCAGCATTCAACCATGAACTCGGTAGGCTGAATCTCCTGTTCTCTACAGATGTCTGCTCCATGAAGAGAACATCCAGCTTACACTAAGAAGATGACAAAGAAGGCTGCATGCCCATATCAGTGTAGTTGTCACTGCTAAAGACAGAGGGCAGACGAGAAGAAAGTGGTGGGCTCACCTCGGATGACTTCACTGATGTGGGTCTGCACCGGGCCCTGCTCCAGGTTCTGTACAACTGCATTGGCGATCCGTGTGAGGTGACCCATATTCCCACGTCTCATGCCACCTGCTGCCCTGAAAGTGAAATGAACTATCAACTTCTTGCTGGGATGGCCAAGTAACAGGCTTTCTGAAGCTCATCTCCACTGTCACGAGTAGCCTAAGCTTTTGGCTACTTTGAGGTTGTCACTCCAGGTTAACTGTCCTGGTAACCACCTGACCAGTCTGTGCCTGACCGACAGCCTCACCTTTAGGACACTGCTGATTTTCCAGCATCTGGTGTGCATTAAGTTCAGCCCCACCTCCCTTATCTGACCAAGAAACACTAATGAGACTGCTTACTTCATGGCCTATTTATGGCCATGAAGATGGAAGCACAGAGATCACAGTGTTGGCCCAAGTTCCACCAGGGGTAGTAGTGAAGGAGGAGCTGAGTTAAGACTGATGGCAGTACAGCTTGTGCTGGGCACACTGCTTCTAGGATACTGCCCACTGTTGGAGCTGGGTGGGCACTAAGTGAGCTGGTCTAGCCTCGACTGGTGTACCACACAGGTCCTGGGTTCCACAACTGTACTCAACTCCCTCTGGGCCCCATGAGCCCTGCCCAACACTGCCTAGAGCCCACCTGTTCTCAGCAGGACAATAAATGAACGAGGTTGGCCACCAAGTGCTGAAAAACATAGAGCATTGTTTCTGAGTGGAGGGAAGGCTCAGACAGAAGCTGCAGAAAAGCTAAAATACATCCCTGAGCAAAATGTGCTTCCAGTTTAGTAAAATCCAGTGTGGTTGCCTTTAATCCCAGCACTTGGGAGGTAGAGGCAGGCAGATCTCAGTGAATTCCAGGACAGCCAGGACTGTCACACAGAGAAACCCTGTCTTGAAAAACAAACAAAAACCCCAGAAAACAAAAAACAAACAAAAATATCCAGAGTGGTTAGAGAGACGGCTTAGCTGTTAAGAGCACCAGCTGCTCATCCAGAGGACCTGGGTTTGATTCCCACATAGGGCAGCTCAAAATCACCAGTAACTCCAGTTTCAGGGGATCCAATGCCATCATCTGGCCTCACATACATGCATACATGCATGGTGCACAAACAAACATGAGGCAAACCCTCATACATAAAATAATAATTTTAAGATAAAAGAATGGCTGCAGCCAGTACATAGGAAGCCGAGGTAGTAGTATCAGAAGTTCCAGGCCAGCTGGGGCTATAGCAATACCCTGTATCAAAAGACCAAAACAGCAGCTAGTTGTGGTGGTACATGCCTTTAATCCCAGCATTTGGGAGGCAACAGCAGGTGGATCTCTGAGTTTTAGGCTAGTCTGGTTATATGATGAATTCTAAGATAGCCAAGGCTATATAATGAAACCATGTCACTGGAAAAAAATTTAAAAGTTCTTTAAAAAATAATTAGATCACAAGTGCACAAAATTCAATCAAGGCCTGGCAGTGATGGCACACACCTTTAATCCCAGCACTCGGGAAGCAGAGGTAGGTAGACCTCTCTGAGTTCAAGGCCAGCCTGGTCTACAAAGTGAGTTCTAGGATAGACAGAGAAACCCTGCCTCAAAAAGCCAAAACAAAACAAAGTCTGAGCAAGACAGGTCGGGAAGGTCACCTACCTACACTGTGTGGCCCAGCCATCCATCACCCAACATGTCACTCTCCATGCCTCCCTGCAGACTCCTTCCTGAGCAGCCCTAATTGATGTTTACTCAGTAGCAAGATCCCTTCTAGAATAGTCCCAGGCACATAACTATGTGACACACTGCTGATGCCTGGACATGGAGCCTGGAGTCTTGCAGTGTCCAACATCCTGATGAGATGCATCTCTTGCATCCCTAACTGGCCAAGGGGGTTCCTCAGGGTCCTTACTGTGTGTGGTCATTGGCTTCCCAGGCTTCCAGGATCCTCTGCACCAGGCAGCACTTCTGGAACAGCTGTGAGAGCAGAGCGGCAAGCAGTGTGAGTGGGAGCCCAAGGTTCACACTGCCTCCTAGGTGCTGCAGGTAGTGAGCTGGCAAATCAGCACTGAAGACCCTGTGGCCATGACATCACTGATGCTCAAGGGCTCCAAGTCTCATGCTATTGAATGCCCTGAGAATGAAGACCAGTAAATATAGTAAAGGACAGTCTATGCTCCTCCAACATGCTAGAATATCTCCTGCCTCCCCTCCTGTGGGCCTCCTCCTACACTGCTGGCCACTGTCCTATCAACTCTCTGGAGCCCTTAGCCCCAGGCTGTTTTCTTGTATATAGGATGTCTGTTACAGATCCCAACTCACACCTTCACCATCACTATCTGGGGGGCCCTGCTGGTCTATATGCCCCCCTCCCATGAATAGTAAGTACTCTCTGTCCCCATGTAGCTCTTGCCACTGTAATCACCTGTCTCATGGCTGCTTAGTCATTGGGCCATAAACTGTGGGCCAGAAGGAATGCATCTTATCCAGTATTAGCTCCTGCGAGTTTGTCTGCACACAGGTTGCCAGGATACCTACCCTAAGCAAGCAGCACTGAGACCTTCTAAACCCAATTAAGCACTGCTATCTATGAGGCTTCTGAACAGAGACCCAGGAACCCTTTACCAAAGTTCTGCCCTCCTGCCAGGCCTGTAACATGGTCCAGAATGTCCTTTACCACAGTATAACTGGGCAGCAGTCATGGTGGGTATCAGCTTAGTTTATGATCCCAAGCTGTTTTTTCCCTTTCTTCCCTGGCAGACATTCATTAGGGCTGCTCTCTACCAGGGACAATATTAAATGCTAATGTCAGAGAGACTGAGTTACAGACTCTTACCCCTAAGGTGATCAACCCAGGTGAAGGGGTAGGGTGACAACTGCATGGTCATCCTATGGAGAATAAAAGAAGTCACAAAGAAATCTGGTGCACCTAGCTTCTAGGAGGTCCAAAGTTCTGGAAAGCTTTCTCATGAGAATTTAACACTTGTATTTTCCTTTGTGTTTAGTTATAAAGGTAGACTACCCACAACCACAAGATCATCTTTGCAAATGCTGGCTTGCCTTCTCTGTCCCCAACTCTCACCCTGTCAAACCTGAATGTTTCTTCACAATGTTGTTCTTGTGACCCATGTGAGGGTTAAGGGATAACAAACCAGAGCCCAGGAAGTGCTGGCTGCAGGTGGCACAACTCCACATGGCCTGGGGGCTGGCTCAACTGGCAGTGATGAGCAAAGGCACTCACTTACATGGGTCACCATCGTGTTCTCAGGAAGGCTGGTGACTGACTGGGGTGTCTCTGGCTTCCCAGTCCCATCTCCACTCCCCTGCAGAGGCTCCACCTTGCCATTCGATCCACTGGCTTCTGCCGGCTCCTCCCGGGCAGCATGGGAAAGAATAGCGGCTATGCATAGTTCCACTTGGAAGTGCAAAAAGTTATTCCAGGTGTACTTAAAAAACAAGTCCTGAGTAAACAGAGGACAGAAAAAAGTCTTTAGATGGGTCTTCTCCAAACAGCTGAATTATATGGTGAAGGGGAATCGATCTCAAAACTTCATCTGCTAATTTCCCAAGTGTGCAGCTGCTGGTGTGCTAGGATGCTTCCCTGAGGCCCATTTCTCACCTAGCAAGTTCTGTGAAGATGTGCCCTGCCCACTGCCCTCTTGCTGGCTACTTTGCATACATCTCAATGACCTCAGATGTCATCCTTGTAACTGTCCTCTACTTTCTTTCTTTCTTTTTTTTAATGTCCTCTACTTTCTGTGGATTCTTTGTTCCTTAAATTAGAAACTTAACTAATTTGGAGTACTTTTTTCTTTTATGGTGTCTTTAAAAGGCTATGTATTTTCCTTTACATTTCCTTTTCCTTACATTTCTACTTTACACTTTATATATTTTATGATATAATATTTTAAAACTATGGTTCAACTCTAAGAATTTAAAATTTTCTTTCATTATTTTGTCTCTAACCAGTGAGTAAACAGAAGTATGCTAAACTTGGGACTCCACTAGGATGAGTGACATACATCTTCTTCTCCACATGGACATGAGACTGATGTGTGCCAGGCATCTGTGAAAAGAGTCAGAGCTGGAGCATCATTGGCAAAGCCTAGACAAGGAACCACAGAGGACTAAAGAGATCCTGTCTCCCACAGAGCCTTTTCCAGACCAGGGTAAGGAGAGGAGGAAAGGCTTAGTCCTCCGCTCTGGACCCTTTCCACTACTGCCTCTCACACAGGCCGGGGTTATAGCAGGCCACAACCCCAGACCCAGCTGCACAAACAAGTATGTGCTAGGTAGAGGGGTGGGTATAAGTTTAGGCCCCTCCTTTATAACAAAGAGTACATCAAGCAGAGAAGTCATCCATTTGACATACTTCTCCAAAAGACACACAATCTCTTTTTGAGTGTGTGGTGCACACCTTTATTCCTAGCACTTGGGAGACAGAGGTAGGTAGACCTCTGTGAGTTCGAGGTCAGCATAGTCTACATAGCAAGTTCCAGGCCATCTAAGGCTACATAGTGAGACCCCCATCTCAAAGACAAAAAGAAAAGAAAGAAAAGAAACAAACAGTCCCAGACCTTAGCTTTACTTTTATTGGCTATGTGACCTTAAGCTACCTTAGAAGAAGCAGACTGGGGTTGGAGAGATAGCTCAGAGGTTAAGAGCACTGGCTGCTCTTCCAGAGGTCCTGAGTTCAATTCCCAGCAACCACATGGTGGCTCACAACCATCTATAATGAGATCTGGTACCCTTTATGGTGTGCAGGGTTACATGCAGGCAGAACACTGTATACATGACAAATCAACAAACCTTTAATAATAAGAAAGAAAAAGAAACACTACAAAAAGGCAGCAGATGTGCTACCTACGTCACCTTTCAACAAAGAAAAGTGAGAACACATGAACTAAATGGTGAATGCTACCAAACATTTAATTAAAAATTTACTTATTTTGCTGGGGGGGGTGGTGCACACCTTTAATCCCAGCACTTGGGATGCTGAGGCAGGTGGATCTCTGTGAGTTCGAGGCCAGTCTGGTCTTCAAAGAGAGTTCCAGAACAGTATCCAAACCTACAGAGAAACACTGTCTTGAAACACACACACACACACACACACACACACACACACACACACACAAAAAAAAAAAAAAAAAAAAAAACAAAAAAACACCAAAAACATCTTTTACTTCTTTTTATTTCACATGCACTTATGTGGTGCTATCTTGCTTGTACAAATAAAGCCCATCTGAAGGTCAGAGAATGGAGCTTGCCACTTGCTAACCATTGAGGTCTGGAGGTCTGTACAGACAGACAGGAAATGGGGTACCTGGGCGGTAACAGGATATAAGCAGGGAGAAACAGGAACTGTCTTGTCTGCTGAGATGCTAAGGAGGTAAGGTATGCCATGGCTTGCTCCTTTTGCTCCTTCTCTGTCTGACTCCAGGTATTTATTTATTTATTTATTTATTTTTAAAGATTTTATTTATTTATTATGTATACAACATTCTGCTTCCATGTATATCTGCACACCAGAGGAGGGCACCAGATCTCATTGTAGATGGTTGTGAGCCACCATGTGGTTGCTGGGAATTGAACTCAGGACCTCTGGAAGAGCAGTCGGTGCTCTTAACCTCTGAGCCATCTCTCCAGCCCTCCAGGTTTTTATTATACCAATTAAGAACTCCATTTACACTCTTGCATTTTGCCTGCATGTCTGTCTATGTAACAGTGTTAGATTCTGCACCTGGAGCTACAGGCAGTTATAAGCTGCCAAGTGGGTGCTGGAAATTGAACCCAGCTCCTCTGGAAGAGCAGCCATTACTCTTAACTGCTAAGCCATTTCTCCAGACTCTTAAAAAAAAAATTATGTGCCTGGATATTTTGCCTGCATGTATGTCTATGTAACATGTGTGTGCCTGATGCCTGTGAAGGCTGGAAGAAGGTGTCAGATGTCCTAGAACAGGAGTTATAGATAGTTACAGGCTGCCATGTGGGTGTTAGGAACCAAACCTGGGTCCTCTGCAAGAGCAACAAGTGTTAACTGCTGAGCTTTCTCTCAGCCTCTCTACTGAACACTTAAAGAAGAACACACATATTCTTCTCAAACTCCTCCAGAGTAGAAGAGGCAGGAGCACTGTGTGGCTTGTCCCATGAGGCCAACATCAATCTGATACTTAAACACATCAAGAATATGGCAAGAAACCTTTAGTCTGCCTCATACATATTGATACAAATACTAACAAGATGAATCCAGGTTCCCACTAAAAGAACTCACCATAATTAAATGGGACGATTTCTGGTCAGCAAGAGCAAGGGTAGTTCAACACAGGAAATAAATCAAAATAGAGTGAAAGATAAAAAAAATCAAAAGTATCTCTTTCAGAGAAAAACTATTTAATAAAACTCAAGTCTTATGGAGGAAAGTGCCTAAAAAAAACTAAAAACAGAAGGAAACTTCTTCAAGGTCTCTACAAAATGTTTATACCTAACATCATATTCAATGGTGCAAAACTGAAAACTCCTCCAGGGACAAGACATGGGTACCTTCTACTCAGTGTAGCGCTGGGGTCCTCACCAGAGCAATTAGGCAAGAACACAAATCATAGGTCTCCAAACCAGAAAAGAGTAAGTACAATTATCCCCATTGCAAAATGACATGATCTTGTAAAAAAAAAAAAAATCTAAAGACTTCACATAAATTATTAGAGGTAAGAAACAAATTCACTAATATTCTAAGACAGAAAGTTAACACAGGCAAATTATATTTCTACACAGCATCAATAAACAATTTCAAAAAGGAAACCAATACTATATGTATAATATTATAATTTTACAAGAATAAAATCCTTGAGACTAAACTAAAGAGGCAAAAAGCAGTGCACCCAAAACTACAAAACAGGCCAGGTGGTGGTGGTATACGCCTTCAGTCACAGCACTCTGAAGGCAGAGGCAGGCAGACCTCTCTGAATTTGAGTTCAGCCACCAGAGCTACACAGAGAAACCCTGTGTGGAAAAAAACAAACAAAGGAAAAAGCAGAAATCTAACACTGATGATGTGAGAGTTAAATCCCTGGGACCTACGTGATAGAAGGAGAGAACTGACTCCCACAAGCTGTACTCTGACAGACACATACGCATGGTGGTACCTGAGACCACACAAATAAATAAATAAATAAATAAATAAATAAATAAACAAAATACAAAACATGCTAAGAGAACTCAAAGACGACCAGATTTATATATTTATTATTTACAACACTAGGTTATTTTACTTTTTAAAAAAACGTGTATAGGTGTTTTGTTTACATGTGTGTCCTTGGAAGCCAGAAGAGGGCATCAGATTTCCCAGGCCTGAAATATGAGTGGTTGTGAGCTACCATATGGGGGCTGAGAACTAAACTTGAGTCCTCTGGGAGAACAGCTAGTGCTCTAAACCCCAAGCCACATCTCTAATGTGAACAGGGCTTTGTATATTATACAAGTGCTCTGCCACTGCACTATATATCCCTAGTCCCAAAGAAATCAATTTAAAAAATTGAAAAACAAACACCAATATTCTCTTAATTAATGTTACATTACATGATAAAGAAATAGAGAAAAAAACACAAGTATCTATACAAACACATTCTTAACAAAAAAGAAACACTCTTGTCAATTACAATTGTTTCTGTAACTGGTCACATGGCCTTAGCTGTTATTTTCCTCTCCTACCTACTCGGCATTTCCTCTACCATCAGCAAGAACCCCGGCAGGTCTTGGCTCTTTTCCTGGAGGAGTAATGCATACCTTCATTCCTGGAAGGTGTGTGCTCTTTGTCATCATGCCTGGAATCAGGCTGTTGTAGTTTCCATTGACTTTAATAACAGGACACAGTTGCACCAAGAGATGCCCCCTAAAGGATCTCCTGCACTCCAGATGCAATCCTTCTTACCTCCACTGTGTAGAAGCAACCAATTTCCCCATGGTAATCTGGATCAACCACCCCTCAGACACTGTTATTCCTTCCTTAGTCTGTTGGCTTAAGGACATTAGAATCCAAAGTGATCAGGGAGAAGTCTGAACATCCAGTTTAATGGAATGTTTGTTGTGGCTCCTGGCAGGGGCAATCCCAACTCTGGAACTAAAACTTTTAGCCCAGCAGAATTCAAGGTTGCAGAAACAGGAAGCCAAAAATTTCCTGATGGATCACTGGGGATGATGGATAATGAGTGGAACCACTCCTTTTTCCACCCCATTGATTTCTGGACCCATGGATCCTTGTTATAGTAAGGGAAACCATACTATATGTTGGACACTGATTCCAAGCATATAACATCTTCTAGGGAACCCTGCCTGCCCCAGCCCTCCAGGCTGCTGCCATTTAATTGGTGCTGGAACTTGGTCTTCAAATGGCCATTCCATCTTTTTTACCAGGCCAGCTGCTTCAGGGCAGTGGGAACATGGTAAGACCAGTGATTCCATGATCATGGGCCCACTATCATACTTCTCTGGCTGTGAAGTGAGTTCCTTGGTCAGAAGCAATACTGTGTGGAGTTCCATGATGGCAGATAAGACATTCTCTAAGCCCATGGATGGTGGTTTTGGCAGAAATATTACAGGTAGGAAAGGTAAATGCATAACCAGAATGAGTATCTACTCCAGTAAGGACAAAGTGTTATCTTTTCCAGAGGAAGTGGTCCAATGTAGTCAACCTGCCACCAGGTCACTGGCTGGACACTCCAGAAAATGGTGCCCTATTTGGGGCTCAGTGTTAGTCTCTACTATTGGCAGATTTGGCACTCAGCAACAGCTGTAGCCAGGTTAGCTTTGGGGAGTGACACCCCATGTTGTCAAGCCCATGTATAATCCCTATCTCTGCCACCATGGCCACTTTGTTCAGTCCTCTGGGCAATGACAGGAATGGCTGGGGAAAAGGATTGACTGTCCACAGAACAGGTCATCCCATCTACTTGTTTACTGAACTCCTCCTCAGCTAAAGTCACCCTTTGATGAGCGTTTACATGGGACACAGTATCTTCACATCCTATGCCCATTTGGAGAGATTTATCTACATATTTCTTTCCCAAATGTCTTTCTCACCAATTTTCTAATAACATTCTTTCCAAGTTCCTGACCATCTAGCCAATCCATGGGTTACAGTCCATGAATCAGTGACCAACTGAGCATCTGGTCATTTCTCCTTCCAAACAATATATATAACCATGTGTGCTGCCTGAAGCTTTGCCCATTGTGAAGATTTCCCTTCACTAGTTTTTCAGGGTTGTTCCAGAAAGGTGTAATGCTACAGCTGTCCACTTCTGGACAGTGGCTGCATAATGTACAGAACCATCAGTAAACCAGGCCATAGTCTTTTCTTCCTCAGTCAACCAATCATAGGGCACACCCTGTGAGGCTATGGGTGCATGCTTGGAAGCAGACAGCATTGTAAAGGGAGTAAAAACTGTAAATATTTGGGCAACTTCTTCATGTAACTTGCTTATGCCTTCAGGACCTGCTTGGGTCCAATAACATATATACCATTTCCATTTGATAATAAATTGATGCTGTGCATGGCCTACTTTATGACTTTGTGGGTCTGATAACACCTAGTTCATGATGGGCAGCTCAGGTCACATAGTAACTTGGTGGCCACTGTCAAACATTCAGTTTCCACTATGACTCAATAGCAGGTGAAGAGCTGTCTCAAGTCTGGAAATTAGTTCACAGATTGAGATTCCCTTTTGCCACTAAACAATGGAGCCTTTCTTTCACTTGGTTAAGAATTTTTATTTTATATAGATTTTATACAGATCAAACAAAACGGCAGTAGATTTTTTTTATATGTTTTGAGCCTGGAAATACCATGCACCAACATGAATCACATCATCATAAAGATCACTTTGCCCATTATGGGCTAGGCGATTATGGACATCACTTTGTCTGTGCTGCCCATTAGCCTCCCAAGTACTGGGATGGTAGGCACCGTAGCTAGTTCTCATTTTAATTGTTTTTACATATATAATTTAATGGCATTACGCACTTTGCAGCTATCTATCTCCAAATTTCTCCCCTTCCCAAACAGAACTATACCTTTTAAACATTAACTCCCCATTCTGTCTCCTGCCTAGCCTCTGGCAATTGCTATTCTTTCTGTCTTTGAATTTGACTACTCCAGGACATTATGTGTCTAGGTAGAATCATAGATTGCTTTTTTTGTAAGTGGCATATGTCACCAAGCACGGTGGCCTCAAGGTTCATCTCCATTGTAGCATGTGTCAGGATGTCCTTCCTTTTTAAAGCTGAAGCGTTTATAATCATATGTATATATTTAGTTTAATCATTCATCTATCAGCAGGTGTTAGGACTGCTTACACTTTTTACTGTGGTGAATAGTGCTGCTGTGACCTGGAGTGTACAAAGATATGTGGTTAAGGTCTTTAGATGCATACCTAGGAGAGGATATACAAGATCTCATGGCAGTTCTACAGTTACCATTTTGAGGAACCACCAACTTTTTCAAAACAGCTATATTGTTTTGCAGTCCCCCAAGAGTGTACAATATACAAGCTTTCCAGTGTCTCTGCTTAATGATTTCCTTAAAGTGGGGGCAAGCAGATAGTCCAATGGGTAAAACTGCTTATTGCCAAAACTTACAAACCACAGTTTGATTCCTAGGACCCACATGGCAGAAGAGAAACTTATTCTTGCAAGTTGTTTGACTTCCACATGCATGCTGTGGCATTTGTGAATATATATGCAAACACATATATACACACACACGCCCCATTCCCCCACAATAAACACAAAATGAAAGTGAAGGGAAAAAGTGAGGCAGAGTGGCACATGCTTTTAATCCCAGCACTCAGAAGGCAGAAGCCCCCCCCAAAAAAAAAGGGGGAGCATATATTTCAGTGGTAGAGTGCTTGTCCAGCATATGCAAGCCCTTGGATTCAGTTCCTAGAATTGCTGAGTAGATGAATGAATGAATGAATAAATGAATGAATATACAAGTTCTGTAGGGGAGCTCAATGATGGAATACTTACTTAGGTTCTAGTCCAAGGATCAGAGACACAAAAGTAAGTAAGCAAGGGCTAGGAAAATGGCTAAGTACTTGCCATATAAGCATCAGAGACCTGAGTTCAATCTCCAATGTCTATGTACAAGTCATGCACAGCAGTACACACCTGTAATCTCAGCACTAGGGAGATGAAGATAAGAGTCCCTGCTTGCTGGCCAACCACCAGCTGAATCAGCAAGTTCCATATTCAGTAAGAGACCCTGCCTCAAAAAGTAAGGTGGAGCCAGATGTGGTAGTACACACCTGAAATCCCAGCACTTGGAAGGCAGAGGCAGAAGAATCACTGAGTCCAAGGCCAGCCTGGTGTACTTAATAAGTTCCAGGCCATCCAGAGTGAGACCCTGTCTTAAGAAACAAGTAAGCACGGCCAGGTGGTGGTGGTGGCATAAGCCTTTAAAAATTCAGATAGAATCATTTTGAAAAGAAAAGGAAAATGAGCCTTTTATAAACATATCCCTGATGCAAGCTGAGATCTGTTGTAGCAGTGCCAAATAACTTTTGGTGGGGGGGGGGCGGTGTCTCTTGTAGCACACTATGTCCAGAGTGTATTTGACAGCACACCTAGCAGTGCCATATTTGAGGGAGCCTCCTGCTTTCTGTGAATAGAGGCTGCAGGGCATGCCAGAAGGGACATGTCTAGAGTACTCACGCAGGGCAATGCCTCTTCCCAATGCCTCTTCCTGCTAAAGGAAACAGCCACAAGCTCTTTGTAGTAGCATATGCTGCCCAGAGCCAGAATAGGCAGGTTACTACTGTTAGCACATCTCTCTCATCAGAAATCTCCAGCATTCTGGCCAGGCATGGTGATACATGCCTTTAATCCTAAACTCCTAGGAGGCTAGCCTGGTCTACATAGCAAGTCCCAGGCCAGCCAAGGCTACACAGAGATATTCTGTCTCAAAAACCAAAACCAAATAAACAAGCAAACACCAAAATACCCAAAAAGGTAACCCACAGGCCACTGGGTAGCTTCTACTGACAGAGGAACATTTCCAACTGAATGTGACAAGAGCCACAAGGATCTACTATAAAAGACAATGACCTTCTCTCTAGGACCCTTTTGTTTTGTTATTTATTTTCTATTGTTTTTGTTTTTTGTTTTTTTGAGACAGGGTCTTAATATGTAGCTCTGGCTGTCATGGAATTCACTATGTAGACCAGACTGGCCTTGAACTCAGAGATCCACCTCTCAGGACACTTTGACCAGATGCCTGTCCTCTGCCATCAGGGAAGTTCCCATGATTCAGGCTACTGTGAAGCTAAGACTAAATCACATCCGTGTGTGTTCAGTGTGCTCCATCAGAGACCCATGATTAAGTCCTTCCTATCAGTGCCTCTCCTTGCCCAGATGCTGAAATGCCTGTCCTGCCGAACCCTGCCCCGTGCTTCTAACCCATCTCCACGGCACATATAGACAAGCAGAGCTGGCTATGGTGCTGACTCACCAACAGTAAGTCCATGGTGTTGAGCCGGCAGAGCTCCTGGTTGATGCTGGGCGTGTTTGTGTGCAGCAGGGCAGCCATGAGGCGTGCACCATGAAGACGAGCATTCCCCAGGGGCTCTTCAAGCACGCCAATAGTGGTCAGGATTGCTTTTTTCTGCAAACACAGGAGGCATCACCCAGTTGGAGTTTCATAACAAACAATGCCACTCACCTATGATATGCCTGGCCTGGAGAGAGTAGAGTGTGATCAAGACAGGGCTTCCTGCAAGAAAAGTGAAGAAATCCACAGGATGAAGGACTCTCTTCTCCCCTCATGGTCAGAAAGAGTGGATAAGGGGATCAAAGGCTTTAGAAAGCCCAGGGACTCTTTTGCCTGGACCTACCAGGCCAAAGGACTACTACTATGGCATGTGAAATGTGTCCAGTGTTCATGATGAAGCTAGTAGTACCAATCTGAAGGCAAACATGGACATGATGCTTGGCTGTGTATCCCATAGAATTCTTTGGGGGATCCTGAGCTAAGAGCTTACCTCATTAACAGCATAGCATTTTTTCCCAGTTTTTTAAAAAACATGTGTTCATGTGTGCATATTATGTATGTGCTTATGTGTGCACTATGTGTATGTGTGTGCATGCTCCTGGCACTTGTATGCCACAGTACATGTGTGAAGGTCAGAGGGCGAACTTTGTGGAGTTGATTCTTTCCTTTCACCTTTATACGATTCTGAGGAATCAAACTCTGGTCCTGAGGCTCACATAGAAGCATTTACCTACTTAGCCATCTCAGAGGCCCCAAGCTTGCTTCATTAGATTGGATTCAGGAATTCTCTGATCCATCTCTGTCCACTTTTCCATAAACTGAATGTTTGGGGCCGACAAAACAGAGTTCTTGCCTCCATGAATCCTTCTTTATTAGTGTGTGTGGGGGTGGGGAGGGGAGGACAGGGTGGGGGGGGACGACAAGACAGAAAACAAGTCAGTCAGTAAGATGGGTGTACTAGGAAAAGGGTGGGAACTCTGTATGGGAAAGGACTTCAATGTGAGGCTGGGGTGCCAGAGAAGAAGACCTGGTGGGCAGGAGGCAGTTGAGACCTTTGTAAACTTCACCCTCCTCAGCGTAATCCAAGAACTACCCTGAATTGTCCACTAAACAAAGGGCTCCCCTGGGATCTTGGCCCCTAGGAGCTGAGCCACCCTTGGTTAGGTGTGCCTCTGGGTTGGTTAACCTCATGCTTAGTTACCTGGGGAGTATGCAAAAGTCCCACTCCCAGGCCTCTCCTAGTAGAGCAACATGGGTATTTCTAGCTAGTGGCATATTTTAACATCTGCCCAGTGGTTGGTTCTCCAGTTAGCATCTTGAAGGGCAGCATCAAAGCACACTTAATGCCATACTCTGCCTTAGCCTGCACATTACAGGATGTGTGTGTTTATGGAAGCAGTTTATGGAAACTGCCACAGTATGTCTCTCAACATCCCTAACCATCTCTCAGCCACTTACCTTTGGCGGGTGGAGCAGGAGCTGATGGAAGTTCTTCAGCCACGGCTCGATGCCATGCAGGATGCTGCTGTTGACAGATTCTGACCTTTCCAGTCCCTGAGAAAAGGAGTCCACCAAACCTTCTGTTCTGTGGATAAAGACAGCAGCAGAGCCTTGGCATTTGTACCATGTCCTTGCATTCCCCATTCACCTTGTCAACATTATGGCCAGTATCTTCCAAAAGCACTTGTTGGGTTTCCCAAAGACAAATCTGAAAAGAAACTTTACTCAGGACTTCTACACATTTTCTGGTGACCAGTGTCCTGGGAGGAGAAAGGCTCTCTGCTCCTTAGCAAAACATTTATGGGTGAAATCCAAAAGCAAGAGAGTGACACAGTGCCCAGCAGGGGTCCCCAGTCTTCAAGTGAGAATCAGGAGACAGACTGGCCACATAGTTCCTTTGTTTTCAAGACAATTCCTCTGACATATATGTATTTAAATATATTTTCCAATTAATAAAAGTAATGAGATCAATGCAGAAAAAACCCTAAATAAATAGGGATCAAAGGAACAGGAGATGTCTTTGCTCTTTTGCTGACTTTTGGGACCCTTATCCTCAGCTGTCCAGCCTTCAACTTGATATGCCATGTTTGGTTGATACCCTCAGAAGGCTTGCCCTCCTCTGAACAGAAACGGAGGAGGAGTGGGAGTGGACAGGGAAGGGGGAATAGAAGAGAGGGGGGCTGGGAGGAGAGAAAGGAGGGGAAACAATGATCAGGGGTATAAAATTTTAAAAATGTAAAGACATTAGCCTTTACTTAACAGCTGTAACTTGTCATGCTATGTTTGGCTGATATCCCTGGGAGGCCTGCTAGGTTTTTTTTGTTTTTGTTTTTGAAGGGAAACAGAGGAGTGGATCTGGGGGAAGAGGGGAAGTGGGGGGATGGACTGGGAGGAGTGGAAACTGTGGGCAGGGTGTGATACATGAAAGAATAAAATTTTTTTTTTTTTGGTTTTTTGAGACAGGGTTTCTCTATGGCTTTGGGGGCTGTCCTGGAACTAGCTCTTATAGACCAGGCTGGTCTCGAACTCACAGAGATCTACCTCCCGAGTGCTGGGATTAAAGGCGTGCGCCACCAATGCCCAACTTTAAAAATACTTTTTTAATATAAAGAGAAATAGTTGACTATTTCAATTTGGCCTTTTTTTAACAGCTAAAAATTTTATTTATTTATTTATTTTACAACCTGACTGCTATTCCCCTCCTTCCTCTCCTTCCAGACCCTCTACCCACAACTCCCCTCTACCTCCCCCATCCACTCTTCCTCCATTTCTATTCAGAGGAGAGCAGGCCTCCCATGAATGTCAACCAAACATGGCATATCAAGCTGAAGGCCGGACGAGGCAATCCAGTATGAGGATCAGGGTCCCAAAAGCCAGAAAAAGAGTCAGAGACAGCCCCTGCTCCCACTGTTAGGAGTCCCACAAGAAGACCAAGCTACGTAACTGTTAACATGTATGCAGAGGGTCTAGCCCAGACCTATACAGGCTCCCTGGATGTCAGTTCGGTCTCTATGAGCCCTTATGAGCCCAGGTTAGTTGATTCTGTGAGTTTCTTTCCTCTTAAAAAAAATAATAATTGAAAGAGATCTATGTAGCCCTTGGCTAGCCTGAAACCTGTCTCTTTCTGCCTCACTAGTGCTGCGATTAAAGGCATAGGCCACCATGCCTGGTTCTATTTCTGTTTTTCTAAATTTTACAATGTTCCTCCATCACATGCAGGGCTGAGTTTGGCTTTCAGAAGTGGCCTTGGAGGCTGGAGAGATGGCTCAGCATTTAAGAACACTGGCTACTCTTCCAGAGGACCCAGGTTCAATTCCCAGCACCCACATGGTAGCTAACAACTGTCTGTAACTCCAGTTCCAGGGAATCTGACATCCTCACACAGATAAATGTGCACATAAAATAAAAAAATTGGGGTTTGGGAGATGGCTCAGAGATTAAGAGCACTGGCTGTTCTTCCAGAGGACCTGAGTTCAATTCCCAGCAACCACATGGTGGCTCACAACCATCTGTAATGAGATCTGGTGCCCTCTTCTGGCCTTCAGTCATACACGCAGACAGAATACTGTATACATAATAAATAAACCTTAAAAAATTAATTTTAGCCAGGTGTTGGTGGTGCAAGCCTTTAATCCCAGCACTCGGGAGGCAGAGGCAGGCCTCTGTGAGTTCAAGGCCAGCCTGGTCTTCAGAGCAAGTGCCAGGATAAGCTCCATAGCTACACAGAGAAACCCTGTCTCGAAAAAACCCAAATATAATAATAATAATAATAATAATAATAATAATAATAATTTATTGTTATTATTATTAATTATTATTATTTTAGGGCTGGAGAGATGGCTCAGTGGTTAAGAGCAGTGGCTGCTCTTCCAGAGGGCCGGAGTTCTATTCCCAGCACCCACATGGCAGCTCACACCTGTCTGTAACTCCAGTACCAGGAGATCTTGTATCCATACACCAATGCACATAAAGTTAAATAAAGTATTTTTTAAAAAGAATAATTTTAAAAAGGTGATCTAGACTTCCTGGATTTGTTAAAGAAATTAATATTCTAGTTGTAAAGTAGAGAAAATCATTACTTATTTTTAGGCAATACATTAATATTGATGTATTGAGGTAGTTTCGGAAAGAGATTTACCCAATTTCTTGTTCTTGTCATTTTTCGTGTGTGTGTGTGTGTGTGTGTGTGTGTGTGTGTGTGTGTGTGTGTGTGTGTGTGTATTTAAAAGCACAAGGCTATTAGTACCACGAAGTAATGTAATTCTCCCCCACATGGGGAAATACGACAATTGCCTTGAGGGAGAGTTGGAATATTACCCCCAACATGTGACAGTAGAACAGTTCAGAAACATCCTAGAGTTGGTTCGATGGCTGCAGAAAACCTTAATCCAATGATGGTCTTGAAGGTCTGTTGAAAGGGCTGGGGGGTGGAGTCAGCGCTAGGCAGTATCAAGGTCCTCCTCCACTGTCTCCTTTCATGACATGCCTTCCAGGGGCTCCTCTGCTAAGAAGCTCTGCTATTGACTCCCCACATCCTGTTGTCTCATCTGTGGCTCACAAGGTAAAGTCAGATCATCTTTGTTTAAGTGGCTGTGGCCACATCTAGCCTTCTGGGATCTCAGGGCCAGCCTGGGATCAGTTTCACTTTCTAGAATTTATATTTGGGGTCCTAGAAAGTTCTCAGTCACCTGCATTCCCAAACAAATTCAACCTTTCACACCAACTCATGTCTCCTGCTTTCTCCTAGCTTAGTTAGGAAGTGGTACTTTGCCTCAGAAGGCTTCCAATAGCAATACTGAGGATAACCAGTATGGTGACCTTCAAGCTTCATACCTCCTTATCTATACATTAGCACTATGCTTTTGCTCATAATGGGATCCTCTATCTTTGGCTAAATGGGGCCTCTCAGAGAACACTTCTCTGACCAGCATGTCTATCTTCCAGGCCTACACAGACTGTCCTCAGGGGTCACATGTTTTCCACACTGAATCACCTGTCCCCATAATGATCTCCTGGGACAGAGAGGAACACTGGAAGAAAGAGGCCACATTTTGGTTGTCTTTGTCTCTTAGGACTCCATGCTGGGTATTTAAATAGCACCTGAAGGATGGAAAAGAAGTGAAAGACAAGGGCTGGAGAAAGGCTCAATGGTTAAGAGCACTTACTGCTCTTGCAGAAAACCTGGGTTTGGTTTCCAACACCTATATGGCAGCTCACAATCACCTGTAACTCAGGTTCCAGGAGAACCTGTTGCCCTCTTCTGGCCTCCACAGGCACTGCAACCACCTGGTGCACATACATTCATCAGGCAAACACTCATACACATAAAAATAAATACAGAAAAAAAAAAAAGTGAAGGATAGCCCAGAAACAACATGTCTTTTTGAAATTATCACCTGTGGGTGACAGATGAACACAGCATGTGTCCTTCCCTAGCATGGGAGATAGAATGACATGCTAAAGTAGAAGCCCTGCAGGAGGTACTCATGCATTGTGGATAGTGGCCAGAGAAGTCCTAGTGAAAACCACATGTATTCCACATGCATCTATAAACATATTACAACTGGTAACAGTTGAGTGCCAGCAGGCTAGGGTGAAACTATGCCTACTAGTGAGGGTCAAAGAGGACCTAGCTACAGCTGCAAAAGAGACCTTTCAACCAAGGTGTCCATCAACTTTATAATTTGTATAACTAAAATTAATTAAAAATAGAGCACTTCCTGGCTCCTCCTAGATACTCATATCCTGAGGCATAGGGACAATGTAAGCTGCTTCTCAAAGGAAAGGCTCACCCAACACGCCTTGGCTCCAGCAAGGCAAGCAGCACCTGCATCCCACTGACCAGGCAGCTCTCCATCTGATCCCCATCAAACATGTTCTTCAGAAGCTGTTCCACACAGTCCTGCCTGTTGGACATATGTAGAGGTTACTGCCTGGCAGAATAGACACACAGATATAAGGCAAGGACACTCTCTACCCCAGAGGACACCACAGCACCATGAGCCGGGTAGGGCCTCATTCTGGCTTTGTTCAAGATCAAAGCCAGGTGTTCAAAGCTTGTATAACATATAATCCCACTGGTCCCAACTGCCTGAACCACCAGGGCTTCTAGTGATATCCCTTTCTGGACTCTGAATTAGAGATGGCAGTGCATCTCCTGTGTTCACAACAGGCTCCAAGACATGTCCATGATTCAGTGGGGCCCACCATACCATGGCCCAGTGTCACTCACGACTCCAGTGTTAAGAGGAGGGGGTCTGGATCCACAGCCTCCTGCAGTTGACTACCCTGGTCTCTGCCCAGCCTGATGATGTCACAGAGTGCCTGAGAAGCATTTGACTGCCTCTGAAAAGACAAGGGAAATAGGACCCCTCAGCAAAAGACACCCATTAGCCAAGTGAACCCTGCTAATATGTTTGGAATTTTTATGAACCAGTTTTCTATTAAGATTCCTGAAATGGTTCATTTAAAAGTGGCATGTGGCCAGGCAGTTACCACTGCCTTTAATTCCAGCACTCTAGAGGCAGAGGCAGGCAGATCTCTGTCAGTTCGAGGCCAACCTGGTCTACAGAGCAAGTACCAGGACAGCCTCCAAAGCTACAGAGAAACCCTGTCTCAAAAAACAAACAAACAAAAAAAGCAGCTGGAGAGATGGCTCAGAGGTTAAGAGCACTGACTGTTCTTCCAGAGGTCCTGAGTTCAATTGCCGGCAACCACATGGTGGCTCACAACCACCTTGAAATGAGATCTGGTGCCCTCTGCTGGCATGCAGACAGAAGACTGTATACCTAATAAATAAAATCTTAAAAAAACAAAATAAAAACAACAACAAAAAAAAACAAAACAAAAAGATAAAGAAGTGGCATGTGTCTGCTTTGTCCATCATCAAGACAAGGATCCAGCTAGATTTTTTAAAAGATATATTGAACCCATCCCCAGGAATTAAAAATGGTGCCCAACATAGCCAAGTATGTTATATGCCTTTGTGGCTATTCTATATCTTTGATTCACATTCTAACATGTATTAAATATGTAACCATGCTATTCTGTATTTAAAATTTAATATTAAGCAGTCACCAAGGGCTCAGGAAGCAAGATAAGCTGCTGAAGAAAAAAAACTAGAGAACTCAACATCCCTTGGGAAATATCAATTCTGACCCCACACCCCAACTTAAACATGTGCTTGCTGAGAGGACTTGTGGGTGGAGATGAGAGTTATCAAGAGAGAAATAGCTTGATCTGTGCCACATCATACACACACAGCAGAAAAACTGAGATTTTTTAAAAGGCCATTTGCAAGGCTTTCAGGAAGAAAATTAAAGCAACAAGGTTGGCTCTGTGACCTTAAGCTTACCTTTCAGACCAGGGACAGGCCAGTCAACCTACAACATTCACACCACTGGTAGGCTCTACCTTTTGGGACACTAACATAGGAAAATCTCTACACTTCAACAATTTTTCTCCCAGCTGTTTGGTAGGCTCAATGGACAAACAGGAGCCAAAACAGAATGGTTAGGCAACAGTCAAGACTTTGGACACATGTCAAATATTGAAGACAATGCATGTGTGTACAATTTTTTTCTTTTTTCTTTTTTCTTTTTTGGTTTTTTTGAGACAGGGTTTCTCTGTCTAACAGTCCTTGCTGTCCTGGAACTCACTTTGTAGACCGCCTGCCTCACTGAGATCCTCCTGTCTCTGCCTCCCAAGTGCTGGGATTAAAGGAGCACACTGCCTGGCTGTGTGTACAAATATTTACAATGCATAACAAAGCTCTCAAAAGAAAGAGAGAGAAAGAGAGAGAGAGAGAGAGAGAGAGAGAGAGAGAGAGAGAGAGAGAGAGAGCTCTCACTAGGATATGACTCAACAGTGATTACTGTAGGGAGAATGAAGATGGCTCAAAACACCTGTAATAAGTTGACATAGTTCCTGGCTCATAAGTCTACTCTGATAGTAGGTTATAATATCCTCTCATCCCAGCAGGCTCCTGCTCCATGACCTGGAGTGGGTAATGCTTCACAGAGTCTAAGAAGAACCTGGACAGACAGGCCTTTCTAGTTTTTCCTCACCAAATCTATGCAGTTAAGTCTCAACAGCAACAACAACCAAAAACAAAAACAAAAACAAAAACCCTTAGACTGTGTTTGAGGAGTTTCTGAACAGCAAAACATGTAGGTTCCTGCAGGGCAGTACACCTGGAAAAGACAGGAAGCCCCACACCCATTCTTCCACATATTACATTAGGCACCTCTTCGTATCATAATAAACCAGTAAAAGCAACAAATCATTTGTACCTAAGACAGAGTGTATAGAGAGTTCAATGTCTAGCTGGCCAGTCAGAAGCACAGATATAAAGCAGCAGCAGGTGGGGTACTCTTGATGACTAAGCCCTTAGACCTGTGCCATCTGCTACTACATAACAAGTGTCAGAGGTGAATTATAGGGTATCTGACTGGTGTTTTCTAGGAATTGACTGCTTGGCCTTACTCCTCACTTGCATCAGAAAGTCTTGTATAGTGAGAGTTTAGTAGAAGATGTTGAGTGGGAGTTGGCTTTTCTTTCTAAGATTACATTATATGCCTCTAGGAAAGCTTCAAAATGGGCCCTAATTAACTCCTCCTGGTATTCATGCCCTTGTAAGTCTATGTCCTTGAATGGAGGCTAGACCTGGATGTTCAAGTCTAAAGTGCAGAGTGCATTAGAGCAGTGGTTCTCAACATGTGGGTCATGACCACTTAGGGGGTCAAATTCTGCATATCATAATCACATTGCAATTTATAACCATAGCAAAATTACGGTTTTGAAGTAGCAGTAAAATAATTTTATGGTTGGAGGTTATACAACATGAGTAACTGTATTAAAGGGTTATAGCATTAGGAAGGTTAAGAACCCCTGGATTATAGGGAAGGCCATCATTTCTGAGCTGAATTTATAAAAGTTTGGTGTAGGTCCAGCTCACTCCTCAAAGCCAGCTATCTTAATGTGAGCCCTGCTGTCCACTCAAAACCCCACCTCAAACAGAGCTAAGGGGTTACCTGGATTAGCAGCCTCTGAGGAACTGAATGCTGCTAAGCTACTTGTGACTAGGAAAGTGGATCTTCTTTCATTTGAGTCCTGAAATAACTGTAATCTTGTGAGAGACCCTGACCAGATCCCTGACCAGGGAAACCAATACTGGTAAGAGTTAAAAGGTACTTGTTACAGACAACTCAGCTACAGTGTGACTTGTCATTCAGCCATGGTTAACTAATACAATCCTGTTCCAACTGTTTTATTATACACATATATGAAGTAATATGTGCATATATAATTATAAATGTGTAGACATATACATACACACATTCATACACACACATATATATGAATATATATATATATTATATAATATATATATTTATTTCTTTTTAAACTGTTTTGGAGGCAAGTTCTCACTATGTAGCCCTGGCTGTCCTGGAATTCACTATGTAGACAGCATAGCCTTGAACTCACAGAGATCCAATTAACTCTGCCTTCCAAAAGCTGGGATTAAAGGCGTGCACCACCATGCCTGGTCTATATTTATTTTTAATAAAAACAAAATTGCCTAGACATTAGAGAAAAAAGTATCTAAATGTGCTCTTCAAAGGAAAGAAGTGCTTGCCCCCTTCATACAGCAGCATGTGTTCCAACAGCCTAGGTGTGGGACTTTTCTGTAAGAAGGTGGGCTTTGTGAGCATCACACTCACATCTTCATCCTGATGGGGATGGATCAATTCCACAAGTCTCTGGATGATTTTCTCCTCATTAAGCCACTAAAGAGAGAGAGAGAGAGAGAAGTCCAGTTCAGTATCTGCTCATAGCTAACCAAATGAAGACAGTCCTTTGATATAGCAGAGACTCATGTGCCCAGGTCTCCTGGATAGACTCTGACATGCCTGTCTAGACCCAGGAAGAACCAAAGTGATGCAATAATCCCGGGAAATGGCCCAAAGAGTTTAAATGGGTGGACCACTGTCCATCGGTCTTAACAGTACATACTCTCTCCACTTTCAGGACACGTCATTTCTGAACCTAAAGTGCACAATGAGCAGAATGGAGTCCAGAGGCCAGCCAGATGTGAGAACAAGACAAATCTCAGCTCCCTGTGGCATCAGGGCCTTCCTAGGATCTGGAAGGACAGAAGGACTGGGTTGTGGTGGCAGGAACACTGTAAGGGCCAAAGCTCACACTTTCCAAGGTCCAGGGCACTGGAGACCCAGAGAAATGATGTCAGGCCATAGCAGAGCTGGCAGACTGGTTCCACAAGTGCACTTTGTACTTTGCACTTCAGACTCTTCATGCACAGGTGAAATGCCCCACAGGGATTTACTTGTGAATGAAGATAAAAGGCTATGTAGTCTTCTGTGATGGTGTCAAAGACAATGGCCTCCATAGGAGCTTATGTTTGAACACTTGGGTCTCCAGTTGGTAGAACTGTTTGGAAAGGATTAGGAGGTGTGGCCTTGTTGGAAGAGGTGTGTTACTGGGAATGGGCTTGAGGTTTCAAAGGACTCTTGCCAGTCCCAATGCTTTCTCATTGCCTTCTACTGATGGTTCAAAATGTGAGCTCTGAACTGTTTCTGACGCCATGTCTTTGTCCCACCATCATGGACTCTAACCCTCTAGAACCATAAGTCAAATTAAATGCTTTCTTTTAAATTGTCTTGGTTAGGCTAGGTGTGGCAGAGCATACCCCTAGCACTCAGGAGGCAGAGACAGGTGGATGCTGGTCTATAGAGCAAGTTCTAGGCCACCCAGGACTACACATAGACAAACCTTTGAAAAACAAAAACAAGCCGGGCGTTGGTGACACACGCCTTTAGTCCCAGCACTTGGGAGGCAGAGGCAGGCAGATCTCTGTGAGTTTGAGACCAACCTGGTCTACAAGAGCCAGTTCCAGGACAGCCTCCAAAGCCACAGAGAAACCCTGTCTTGAAAAACCAAAAAAAAAAAAAAAAAGAAAAAAGAAAAGAAAAAGAAAAAGAAAGGAAGGAAGGAATTGCCTTGGTCATGGTGTCTGTGATGGTTATTCTTTTTTTTAAGACTTTATTTATTATGTCTTCTGCCTGCATGCCAGCAGAGGGCACCAGATCTCATTCAAGGTGGTTGTGAGCCACCATGTGGTTGCTGGGAACTGAACTCAGGACCCCTGGAAGAACAGTCAGTGCTCTTAACCACTGAGCCATCTCTCCAGCCCATGATGGTCATTCTTGGTTGTCAACTTGACTACATCTGGAATTAACTAAAACCCCAAAATGGAACACACCTGTGAAGACATTTTGCTTAGTTTGAAATGGGAAGATCCACTTCTAGTCTGTATCTGAGGTGGGAAGACACATCTTTAGTCCAGACTTTCTGAGGTGGGAAGACCTACCTCTAACCTGGGCCACACCTACTGCTGGCAGCATACATAAAAAGGACACAGAAGAAGGAAGCTCTCTCTCTTTGCCTGCTTGTTCTCAACTCACTACCAAGTCCATTCCTTCACTGGCATTTGAGCCTACTTCTTCAGGATTCCAGCATATACTGAAGACCAGCTGAGATCTGGCCTCATGAACTCAAAAGCTACTGGATTCTTGGGCTTTCCATTCATAGTCATCCATTGTTGGATTAGCTGGACTATAGCCTGTTAAGTCATTCTAATAAATCACACACACACACACACACACACACAGAGATTCATTCTATAAGTTCTGCTATTCTAGAGAACTCTAATACAGTGTTTTAAATGAGCAATAGAAAAGTAACTAAATCAGCTCCCCACAAATATTTAACAATAGCCAATGTGTACACTGCATTCACTATATATAATGCCATAAGGAAATGAGTTATGAACCTGAGTGAGAATAACTACCACTTTATTCTTTTATTTATTGAAAATAGGTTATTTTCTTATACAATGTATACTGAGTACAGTTTCTCCTCTATTCCTCCCAGTTCCTCCCTTATTGCCTCCCACCCCCAAATCTGGATCTACCAAGACCCACAGCCAAACATTAGGTGGAGCCAGAGGAACCCTGCAGAAGAGCAGGAGGAAGGATTGTAACCAAAGTGACAAAAAAACATGGACCCTGTATGGGTCTAAGCTAAGTCCTCTGTATATACATTACAGTTGTGTAGCTTAGTGTTCTTGTGGAAAGTGGAGGTATCTCTGACTCTTTAGCCTGCACTTGGGACCCTTTTCCTCCTACTGGGCTGCCACGTCCAGCTGTGATCTAGGGTTTGTACCTAGTCTTATTGTATCTTGTTAGGCCATGTTCGGTGGATATACCTGGGAGGCCAGCTTTTTTTTTTTTTTTTTTTTAAGGGAAACAGAGGAGTTGATCTGGAGAGAGGGCAAGTGGGGGGAATTGGGAAGAGTGGAGGGAGAAGAAACTGCAGTCAGGATATAATGTATGAGAGAAGAATATAAATGAAAAGAAAAATGAAAATGACAGGCTTCTAAGAGATAACAAAATTTAACAACATAAAATATAATAAGAAAAAAAGAAAAACTATTACTCTTTTATTTATTTTTTGAGACAGAGTAGGTAACCTATATATTATGAAACACTATGTAGCCCTTAGTCGCCTGGAACTCACAATTCTACCTCTGCCTCCCAATTGCTGGGATTGCTGACTTGTAGCACCATGCATGCTCAATGAGAATGGCCAGCTAAATGACACTTGATTCTCAGAATGAGAAAATGGACAAAGTTCCAATTGCTTACTTTGACTTCAAAATGGGGAACAAACAAAGCCTCACCCATAGCAGGCAGAAGCTTACCCTCTAGTTTGGACATTCTGCTCTTCCCAGGGACTACTACATTGTCTTTCCCAGCAGAGCAGCAATACCCACACTCTATATTGAGAGATACACTCCTGCCTGAACCAGTCAACTTCTAGCTTCTCACAGTAGCACTTGGGTTTGGAGCCCACACTTTGCTGATCGTGGACTCTAAGGTCTGTGTGGGTACCTGGGTAAGGGAAAGGGCAGGAGAGGTCAAGGCGCCATGTGTTAGGGGGAGAAGGGACCTCCGCTCTTTGCTTCTGAATGGGCTGGAGGAGGGCAAAAGTATAGATAGAAACAGGTGGTGCTGAGGGACTGAGTAAAGAGCTGGTGCTTCCTGACCCGGGCGGCCTGACCTAGCAAACCCTCCCATGGAGAATGAGGTGGTATTCCCACACACCCATACACACTCCTTGGCACTCACATGCAGGACCTCTTGCCGGAGACCAACTGGTTCCACACAGCTGACCAGGCGCAGCAGCAGGTCCATGAGAGCTGAGGTGCCTACGTGCTTCAGCATCAGGCCGATGAACTTCTCCTTCTTCTTCAAAAACATGATCACCTGAGATTAAACACACCTAGTAAGTAAACGGGTTTCTGACATGAAGAAACACCTTTAAGAGCTCTCACAAGAAAAATAATTAGCTTTCAACTATAGTGAGAAGAAATGACAGGAAGGCAAGGTAGAGGCTGTATGAAAAAATTCCCTCCCAAGACAGGCAGAGTCCTAGAGGACGGTGACACGAGTGCAGAGTGGCAGTGCCACTAACTGGACAGCACGCCTGGAGAATAGTGCAAGTTACCATGCACAGTCACCACGGAACATGTGCCAGCTCAAGTGTGCCCGACAGAAACAGAAGACATAGAAACAACCAACTGGGAGATGAGAGTCATTGTTTCAGAGCTACATAGAGGGGCCCTGTCTGAAAAGACCTTGTCCTCCCACCTCTTCATGTTGTGGTATGCACTGCCTTACATCACACATATACACAATAAATAAATAAATAAATTCGTAAGACTATAATGAGAAGTTAATATAAATAGCTTGTATGTATCTTAAAAAAATAAAGAATTTTCAAAAACTCCAATTAACCAGTAAGGTGGCCCATGCCTTCCATACTAGCACTTGGAAGGCAGAGACTGGTGGATCATGTGAGTTCAAGGCTACCCTGGTCTACATAGTCAGTTCCAGGACAGCCAGGGCTACAAAAGACAGACTCGGTAGGGGAAAAAAAAAATGGGAGGGGGGAGCAACAAACAAATCAAATCAAATTAACCAGGATACATGCCAGTAATCCCAGCCCATGAAAGGCAGAGGCAGGAAGATAAGAAGTTCAAATCATTCTCAGCTATATTGAAAACTCAAACCCAGCCTTGGCTGCATGGGATATTCTTTCTTAAAATAAATAAATAAGGAACACTGTTAAAAGGGGGGAAAGACTCCAGGGCTCAGTAGATAAAGCCACTTGTCACCAAGCCTGACAACCTAAGTTTGATCTCTAGAACCCATATAAAGGTAGAAGAAAAGTAGCTGGGCGGTGGTGGCGCACGCACGCCTTTAGTCCCAGCACTCAGGAGGCAGAGGCAGGCGGATCTCTGTGAGTTCCAGGCCAGCCTGGTCTTCAAAGAGAGTTCCAGGACAGCCTCCAAAACCTACAGAGAAACCCTGTCTTGAAAAACAGAAGAAGAAAAGAAGAAGAGTGACTCCAGAGTTGTTTTCTGAACTCCAAATGTGTACCATAGCACACTGTTTACCCCTCCCCCAGCATCATACACACAAATACAAAAACAACAAATTTTAAAGTATTTTTTATCTTTATTTTTATGTGTATGAGTGTTTTGCCTGCATGAATGTCTGTGCACCATGTTTGTGTAGTGCCTGTGGAGACCAGAAGAGGGTGCTGGATTTCCTAGGACTAGAGTTACAGTTTTGAGCCACCATGTGGAATTAGAACCTGAATCCTCTGGAAGAACAACCAGTGCTCTTAACCCTTAAGCCATCTCAGGAAACTGTGGTAGGTGTGTAAAATACATTTAAAAAAATGTTAATTAAATAAAAAATATTTTTAAAGATTATCTAAACTGACAAAAAGAAAATATTAATCCACACGAACATCAAAAGAAATACAACTCGGTTAGAGAGATGGCTCATTGTATAGGAGAACTGGCTGAACTTCCAGAGGTCCTGAGTTCAATTCCCAGCACCCACATGGTGGCTCACAACCATCTGTAATGAGATCTGGTGCCCTCTTCTGGTCGGCAGCCATACATGCAAGCATAACACTGTATACATAATAAATAAATCTTAAAAAGAAAAAGAAATACAACTCAATGGGTGTGATGGTGCACACCTTTAATCCCAGCACTTGGCAGGCAGAAGCAGGTGGATCTCTGTGAGTTTGAGGTCTTTTTGTGTTACAGAACAGCCAGAGCTACACCTGTCTCAAAAAACAAACAACCCCCCCACATAAAAACCCAACAAAGAAAAGAATAGGCAATTTAAAAACATCTCATTAAAGACCACAGCACAAGACTGAACAATAGAAAAGAAAAATAAAGCCAGGCATGGTGGTACACACCTTTAATCCCAGTGCTTAGAAGGCAGAGGCAGGCAGATTTCTGAATCCTGAGTTCCAACTTTGAGGCTAGCCTGGTCTACAGAGTAAGTACCAGGATAGCCAGGTGTATATATAGAAACTCAATCTCAAAAACAAAACAAAACAAAAAAGAAAAGGAAAGAAAGATATGCAACAACACAAATGCAATGTTGGTTTAACATTATATGAAGAGCATTTTATTAATTTCAACAGTCATTGCTACTACATAAACTTCCAAAAAGCTGGGACTCAAGAAAACTCCCTTAGATTGCTTTTTATTTGTTTGTTTCTATGCTAATGATTAAACCCATGACCTTGTACATGATAAGCAATACTCTACTATTGATATATAACTACCAGGTACTTAGGGCTGATTTTTTTATTTATTACATTTATTTATTGTATATAGCAGGACATGAGTATACCACAGCACATGTGGCAGTCATATAGGTCCCAGGGATTGAATTTAGGTTGTCTGGCTTGCCAGTAAGCACCTTCACCCACTAAGCCATCTCTCTGGCCTGGGCTTGATTTATTTTTTTAAAGATTTATTTATTATGTAAATTATATATGCATGCATGCCAGAAGGCGGCACCAGATCTCATTATGGATGGTTGTGAGCCACTATGTGGTTGCTGGGAATTGAACTCAGGACCTCTCGAAGAACAGCCTTGACCTCTGAGCCATCTCTCCAGCCCTAGGCTTGAATTTTCAAGAAGCTTTAGAGCTGCATATATAGATCAGTTGGTACAGTGTTTGCCTAACATGCATGAAGCCCTGAGTTTGATTCCCAGCAACACAAACTGGATACAGTGGCACAAGCCTATAATCCCAGCATTCAGCAAATGAAGGCAGGAGTTAAAGGTTATCTTCAGATACATAGGGGGTCTGAGGTCGACCTGAGATACAGCAGAACTTGTGGATACACTTTATATATGTATGAAATTCTCAATGAATAAATAAGCAGTAAATAAAAATTTAAAGTAAAACACTAAAAGCCTTTCAATAAACACCTTAATTATGATTTTTTCTTCTAAGGTAATAAATAACACAAGGAAATTCACAATTAGCGCCTCTTTTCTTTTTTTAAGATTTTATTTATTTATTATGTATACAACATTCTGCTTCCATGTATATCTGCACACCAGAAGAGGGCACCAGATCTCATAACGGATGGTTGTGAGCCACCATGTGGTTGCTGGGAATTGAACTCAGGACCTCTGGAAGAGCAGTCAGTGCTCTTAACCTCTGAGCCATCTCTCCAGCCCTTAGCGCCTCTTTTCAATACTGTACTAAAGGCTCCAGCCAATTCAGTAAGACATGAAAAAGAAAGAAAGGATATACAAATTATAAATCATAAAATAAAACTGTCATTAATTTGGGGCTGGAGAGATGGCTCAAGGGTTAAGAGCACTTGCTCTTGCAGAGGACCCAAGTTCAGTTCCCAGCACCAATATGGCAGCTCACAACCATCTATAACTCCAGTCCTGGGGATCCAATACCATCTTTTGACCTCCTTGGGCACCAAGCATACATGTGGTACATATACATGCATGCAAGCAAAACATTCATTACACATAAAAAAGTTAGATCACCATTAATCACAAATGACATATTGTACATAAATAAAACAAAAGGATATAAATTATCAGAGTAGCAGTTTTATTTCTCACCAATAAAAATGGAAAGTAGAGTAGATGTCCTCCAACACATGAATGGTTAAACTGTGGTTCACCCACACCATGCAATATTAAATAGCAATAAAGCCAAAACAAATCTTTGATACACACAACTTGGACGACTATTTTAATTTGGATGAAACTACACTCAGGAAGAGGCTGAGTCCTGAAGTCCACAAAGCACAAGGCTGGCGAATTAGTTTAGTGCTTCAGCTCTTGCCCTGAGTTCAGTCTCTTAACTTCATAAAACAAAAAGGAATTTAAGTTTGAGGTCAGCCTAGTTTATACAGCAAGTTCCAGGGCAGCCCGGGATACAGAGAGACCATATCTAACAACAAAATGTACACAATTGACAATGAATAAGTAAAAAGCAACAGTATAACTGTGTAACCCCTGACAATGAATAAGAAAAAAGAAACAATATAACAGAATAGGCTCAGCCAATTCTTCTTGTAGCCAAAAACAGATACTGCACTGGGGGCTAGTTTTTGTTTGTTTGAGTCATTTGAGATCAGGAACCTCAGCAGAGAAAATGTTTCCATACATCAGCCTGTAGGCAAACCTATAAGACATTTTCTTAATTGATGACTAATGTGGAAGGGCCCAGTGCATTCTGGGTAGGTGATCATAGGGTGTATAATAAAAACAAACTGAGTAATCCCGAGGGTGCACACCAGTAAGATGTGCTCCTCCATGGCCTCAGCTTCTGCGTTTAGTTCCTGCCCTGATTTCCTTTGTGATGACTGTGATGCAGAACTGTAAGCTGAAACAAACCCTTTTCTTCCCAAGCTACTTTTGGTGTTTTATCACAGTAACAGAAACCCTAAGATAGAAATTGGTATCAAGGTTGTGAGACATTGCTGACAGACCTGACTGTTTTTGGAAGGTCTGTGGAAGGACTTTCCTTTGAGCTAGAGAAACCATGGAGTGTTCAAAGCTTGATGAGCTGTTTTGTGGGAACTTAGAAGAGAATGTAGAGAGCAGTGCAGATAATAAATAAACTTCTGCCTTGTGAAGTTTCAGAGGGAACTTTGAGAGTTTTAAAGACTCAAAAGGGGTGCTCACTTTCACAGCACATACACTAAAATTGGACCAATACAGAGAATGGCATGACCCCTGTGCAAGCATGACAGGAAAATTCGTGAAGCATTCCATATATTTAGATGCTGAAGAGTTAACTCCACAACTAATGGTTTCTGGCAGGGATGAGGGTGGGGAAGGACTTAGTTTTCTTTAAGGGGCTGGCCACCTGGAGTCTGATCACATCCCACTAAGTATATGGGCAACACAAATTGGACATTTTTTTCCTTCTTTTTTATTTGGAGCGGGGAGGCACAAGGGTAGGGGGGTGAACTTGGGAGGACTGGGAAGTTAGTGTGATCAGGGTTCATGATGTGAAATTCCCAGATAATCAATAAAAATATTATATTAAAAAAAAACAAGCTGGAGAGATGGCTCAGAGGTTAAGAACACTGGCTGCTCTTCCAAATGTCCTGAGTTCAATTCCCAGCAACCACATGGTGACTCACAACTATCTGCAATAAAATCTGGTGCCCTCTTCTGGCTTGCAGGCATACATGCAGGCAGAATATTGCATACGTAATAAATCTTCAAAAAAGTGCTGGGTGGTGGTGGCGCACACCTTTAATCCCAGCACTTGGGAGGCAGCGGCAGGCGGATCTCTGTGAGTTCAAGACCAGCCTGGTTTTCCAGTTGCTTTTGGTCATGGTGTTTTGTTCCAGCATTAGACAACAAACTGAGACATATATCATTTTGAGATATCAAAGGCAACCTGTACTCTGCAAGAACATTTAACAATATTAAGGCATTATTGTCCATGTTTTATGTGTGATAATGATATTGTGGTTATACCTATATAAGACATCTCATATTTTATCTGTTTATCTGTATATCTCATCTGATATCTATTTTTTCAAAATAATCTGATGAGGTTGAAAATAAGGAGGTTCAGCCAGGTGGTGGTGGTGGTACACACTTTAATCCCTGCACTTACTCTGTGAGTTCAAGGCCAGCATGGTACACAGAACGAGTTCCAGAACAGTTAGGGTAACACACAGAAACCCTAAGGAAGGAAGGAAGGAAGGAAGGAAAGAAGGAAAGAAGGAGGAAGGAAGGAAAAAAGAAGATGCTTCAGACAAAACATTGGTGGAAATAGATAATGTGGAAGCCCAACTATGGAGACATGAGGGCTTAAAAACTAGTTTATATAATTTACAGAGATTTGAAAGAATTGTCAGTCCTTTCCCTAACAATCCTGTCTCTGGTCATTCTATATTTTCAGGAAAGCTCACCCTGCCTGCCATAGTCAACCCTAGGAACAAGTGACTAACAACAAATTTTGGTAGAGCAATACAAGGGACTGTCAAAATGAAGCTGGTATTTCTATAGGAAAAGAAGCACATGACTTATGTATATGTGAAAAAAGCAATTGTAGTTATTCAGTATGACACTATTATGTAAAAATTAACTAGGGCTGGAGAGATGGCTCAGAGGTTAAGAGCACTGACTGCTCTTCCAGAGGTCCTGAGTTCAATTCCCAGCAACCACGTGGTGGCTCACAACCATCCGTTAAAAGATTTGGTGCCCTCTTCTGGTGTGCAGATATACATGGAAGCAGAATGTTGTATACATAATTAATAAATAAAATCTTAAAAAAATTAACAACCATATGTTACCTACTGAAAAAGTAGTTATTGCAAGGTGTACAGAAACTAAATATTTCAATCTTAACTTGAATTTCACATAAATGTGTTATATTTGTCAGCACAATAAAAAATTTTTTAATGTTTTTTTGTTTGTTTTTGTTTTTTTGAGATTTTTTTATTATGTATACAGTGTTCTGCTTGCCAGAAGAGGGCAGCAGATCTTATTATAGATGGTTGTGAGCCACCATATGGTTGCTGGGAATTGAACTCAGGACCTCTAGAAGAGCAGCCAGTGTTCTTAACCTCTGAGCCATCTCTCCAGCCCACAATAAAAACATTTTAACAAATTCATTCCATATTACTCTAATGCAGTAGGCACTAGATAAAGGGAGAAAAGGGAAATATATGAGGATAGTAAAATTGTAAAGAAAGTCTGAAAGTGGCAAAAGAATATGATTAGGCTACAGTAAATCATGAGATTCACAAATCCAGTCTTTGGACTATAAGGTCTAGACACAGAGGTCTCTTTGAAACTCACAGTGAATACCCCACACAGAACCTTTCTTCTCCTAGGGTACCTGCTTAGATTCCTTCCCTATAGTACTGCCACCACCACATGGGAAGAGGATACGAAGGCACACATACATATACATATATAAATATACATACATATACATATACATATGACATTGCCACTCTTCATTTCTGCTCTTTTAAAACAAATATGAGATAAGACAGTCCTCTGGAGTCCTAGGGCTCTAGACACAGACAAAATATATATTTGTTTGCTAAATGGATATTCGATGGGATTAAACTATTACAGCTAATATTTTAGGAGTATAATAATACTTAGCAATATTAAAAAGAAAGAAGTCTTTATAATTTAGACATACTGGACTATTTACAAAAGAAATTATTTAACATCTGAGATGTGTGTTTAAATTATCCAATGGGAATGGGTAAATGAAGTGATGAGATAGATGCTGAACATATCAGGAGGCACAAGCTGCCATTACACTCCCCCTATTCACATCCACACTTTACTTATTTATTAATTCATTTTGTTTTTTGAGACAGGGGTTCTCTGTGTAGCCCCACCTGCCCTGGAACTCACTCTGTAGACCAGACTGGCCTCGAACTCAGAGATCTGCCTGCCTTGGCCCCTGAGTGCTGGGATTAAAGGCGTGTGCCACCACTGCTCAGCTTCATATCCATATTGTAAACATAAAGTTAAATATAAGGTAGGAGAAGGACAGTGTTACAGCTGATTTTATTTTACAGCTAGTTTATTTTCCCACAAAAGCCCAATTCTGAACATTATCCTTTTTTTGGCTTTGAAGCAATCACTATTCTGGCCATAGACATGCCACTCACAAAGACCCCAAAATGTAGATGTTCCAGGTCCCTCCACAGTGAGGGCATATTATAGAACCCCATGTTTACGCCTGGTTGGGGACTAGCAAAGCACCCATAGAGGACAAGAAGTACTTCTTATTCCAGAGCTGACTAAGAGAACATCTTTGGAAAGCCACTTTACTTAAACTACAGTTCACATATCAGCCACCATACTGTTCGTGTATGCTCTGTTAAGCAAACAAAATGCTGTCCCAAGAGCCTGGTAACAGTTTCACAGTGTCATCAGTGACTGTCCAATACATTTGGCATCATGTATCATTACCTGTTCAGTTTTCCTTGCAATAAGATTGCCAATGGTCTTGCTGAAAAAACTGGCAAGCAGAGGGTTGAGTGGTGGCTCCTGGTCCAGGAAGTCATATAGAAGGTTCAGCAGACTCTCGTCCTCGCCTAGTCTGTCGCTGATCTGTGGCACATCACAAGTCAGAAGCTCACAGGCTGTGTTTGGATATCTAAAAGGGCACACAGTCCAAGCACTGGAGGTGAAATTAGACTTCTCTAACTATTAAGAAGCAGACACATGTCAGGACTGGAGAGAGAGCTCAGTGGTTAAGAGTATGTATTGATCTTCCAGAGGACCTGAGTTCAAATCCCAGTGCCCATGCCCGGTGGCAGAGACACCTGTAACTACAGCTCCAGGTGATCCAACACCTCTAGTCTCTAGGCACCCACAAATATGGCACTCTCTCATACATATACACACATATACACAATGTGTTAAAAATAAACACATTTAAAAAAAGGAAGCAGACCCATGTGATAAGAGCAAATTAGTGAACAGACCTCAGAACAGAATGAAGACAATACTCTCTAACAACTGCAATTTCTGACTATTGGAACTTCAAAGTTCTACACATATCTTTTATGAGCTCTATATATCCTGCACTCGAAATAGTCTAAATTTTCTGACTCTACTTCCATTCTGTAAATAACTGTAATTAAAAAAAGAAAAAGGATTTCATGTAGCCTGGACTGGCCTCAAATTCACTATGTAGATGAGGATGGCCTTATCCTCCTGCCTTTACCTCCCAAGCACTGATTACAGGTGTGTACCAGCACACCAGACTTAGATAATCTTTCTTTTGCTCCTGGATTCTCTCTGTAGGCCTTCATCTTCATCTGCCAGGCCTCTCCCTGTTGACTGTCAGTGAGGCTGAGTCCCAGTCATGCTCATGTTTCTCCTTGGGAAACTGCCTTTCTTCTTCTCCCCACTTTCTGTGCCTTCAAGTCAGTAAGCACAGACCAAAACTGTTCTACAGTAAGAAATATCATGTCTGCAGCTATGAAATAGTATCAGCTGTGAGACATCATGCAAGTATCTTACTATTAAGAAATGCTAGTATGTGCAAATGTATTTTTCATTTAATGAAAATGATTATAGACAAGATAACCCTTAGCCCACTATGTGTGATTCCATGCTTTTACTGTTTCTTCTTTAGCAGCAGGTCCACACAACATAGAAGACAACCAATGCCCCAGAAACAGTTCTCCACTGGCTGTGGGATGTGGATGCTCCTTCTCAGTCAGACAAGAAGGAACAGCCTTCAGAGCCACGAAAGAGCTGTCAGTCATACAGACCCAGAAGGATATACAGGACAAGTAGGCCTTTGGACAGGAGAATAGTGTGAGAAGTGTTCAGGGACCCACAGGCTGGGTGTGGGAGGGGCCTAAGGGTAAAGTTAGTTCTGGGATTATTCCTTTCTGGCTAACCTCTCAGCCTTGATATCCTTGTCTGTGAAGTGGGGCAGCCAGGGCCCCACCTCCTGGGATGGCTGTAACCCTGCACAAGTGTTTAGTATAGAGGATCATACATGACCAATGAGGGCAGGGAGATCAGAGAGAGCAGGGGGAAAGGGCCATGTCAGCAGCAAAGAAGGTCACAGTGATGTTCTACTAGATCAAATAAGACCTAGCATGCTAGGGCAGTGCAAAAAGTCAAATCCTAGGGGAACAAAAAAGAGACAGCACTTTGAGACATTTTCACAGCTTGAAATAATCAATTTGTCTAAACAGACAGCAGGTGTAGCTAAAAGATATCAACTCTTCTTTTCTTTTTGAGTCAGGGTCTTTTTACATAGCCCTAGCTGTACTGGAACTCACTGTGTAGCCTCAAACTCACAGAGATCCTCCTGCCTCTGCCTCTGGAGTGCTGAGATTAAAGATGTGAGCCACCACTTCTATCCAAAAGATACCAATTCCCCATCTAGGTAGGACTAAGGGCTTTTTTTTTCTTTATACATATTTTATAATTACTTACTAACAAATAGGCACTAGTTTTAAAAAACTTAGAAAAAAAAAAAACTGGGCAGTGGTGGCACACGACTTTGATCCCAGAACCAGGGAGGCATAGGTAGGACGATCTCTGTGAGTTCGAGGCCAGTCTGGTCTACACAGCTAGTTCCAGGAAGGCCAGGGCTATACAGAGTAACTCCGTCTTGAAAAATCAAAACAAACAAAAAAAATTACAAAAAGAATAGGAATTTTACTTAAATATGACAAATGGCTCGTGCAAGCTTGTAGATATTCCCTCCTAAGCTCCTATTCCAGTAATGCAGAGTTAAAAAGGCAAGAAGAGCACCTGGTTGCAGAAACACTGTAGTGGAGAGCCTGCCTAGTATCCAGAATGTAGGAGGCTGTGAAATTCATCCCCAGTACCACATACCAAGCATGAGATGGGGGAGAAAGAAAGAGAAGAAGAAATGGTACTGGCTTAGACCACGTCCAGGGAAAGCAGACTCTCAGGTGCTCACAGAGAGAAGTGAGGGTAAGGGTTCAAGCTACAGAACTCCAGAGAGGTACAGTCAGTGTCCTAGCTGAAGAAGGCAGGGTAATCTGGAAATATCTTAGGCTTGAGTTAGTTCGTTCTCAGAAAAAGTGAACAAGCCCTGCTACTAATTGAGGAATCCTAGACAGTGGAGAAATGATGAGATGCTGACTAGAAGTAGGAGACAAGTTCCCAGTATGCTTACAGGTCTACATCTCACAGTAAGAACTAGGATTCTTTTCTAAAAGGAATGCTACGATAGCAAAGGCACAGATAAAGCAGCAAGAGCAAAACCAAGAAAAGGAGACCAGCAGGGTGGCTCAGCAGCGAAGGGTACTTGCTGTGTAAGCCCATCAACCTGAGCTCCGTCTAAGGGTGGATGGAGAAATGACTCCATAAAGTTGTCTGTGGTGCACACACAGTCATGTTTATATACAGCATGTACATACACAAACAAAAGTTTTGAAAATTAAAAAAAACAGGCATTCATTTTAAAAATATAATGGTCAATTACATGCCCAGAAAGAGAACAGAGGAAAAACTAGAGGGGAGAAGAAATAATGCAAAAAAATTTCACTACACTAAGGTCTATTCAATTCCAATTGAATAGGTCCATGAAGTACTTAACACACTAGGAAAACAAAACAAAACAAAACAAAACAAACAAAAAACCAACCTCATTGGCTGGAGAGATGACTCTGTGGTTAAAAGCTCATATAGAGGATCCAGGCTTAGTTCCCAGTACCCACAAGATAATCCCAAACCGGGTGGTGTTGGCACATGCCTTTAATCCCAGCACTTGGGAGGTAGAGGCAGGTGGATCTTTGTGAGTTCAAGACCAGCTGGTCTACAAGAGCTAGTTCCAGGACAGCCTCCAAAGCCACAGAGAAACCTTGTCTCGGAGGGAAAAAAAAAAAAGATAATCCCAGAGGATCAACGCCCTCTTCTGATCTCTATGGTTACTTCACCCATATGGTACACAGACATACACACAAGCAAAACACCCATATACGATTTAAAAAAATCTTAAAAAGAAAATACATCTGGAGCCAGGCAGTGGTGGCATACGCCTTTAATCCCAGCACTTGGGAGGCAGAGGCAGGTGGATCTCTGTAAATCCGAGGCCAGCCTGGTCTACAGAGTGAGTTCCAGAACAGCTAAGGCTACACAGAGAAACCCTGTCTCTAGAAACAAAACAAACAACAGCAACAAAATCTGATGTTAATGTGCATGCAGCCCACAACTGGACTGATGAATTTGCTCTGTTCCATCAGCTTACTTCCATGTGTCAGGCTCCCGAGAGCCATTTGTTTTCTTGTTGCTTTCTCTGCTTAGCTTAGTACTCATGCATTACTAATCTCTCTCAGAGTCTGACTTTGCAAATCTCCAGTCATTAGTGCTATTCTGAGAATCCCTGTCTAGACCCCAAAACCCCTTAACTATACCCCTCCCCTCCCTGTCACTTTGTTCTAATTTGCGACTCAAACCAGGAGACACTTGTAGAGAAGATGGCAGGTGAGCTGTGTAGTGATACTGAGACCACAACAGCCTCCAGCTGTGGTCACTCTATCCCTTCAGCCATGGTTCCTTTGACAGCAGGCCTCTGCTTTTCCTAGAACTCGGTTTCCCAACATGGGAGCCTTGCCAGACAGATGACTGCCCAGAGGAAGCATTCATAGCCCACCACAGGCTGCCTCATCACTCAGGCCTGCCCTGTTTTCTTCCAAAGGACAAAGGTCAGCAAGGGCCAGGTTAGGAATAGTTTTTGTTAGTCTATTTTGCAACTGGACTCTGTATATGAATTAGTGTAACATATCCAATGACACCAAAAAAGTCATCAACATGTGTAACAAAGTACTTTTCTATTAACTTTTTTCAAACATTTAAAAATGTAAAAGCTGCCAGATGTGGAGTATATCTGAGAGCCTAGCACTCGGAAGGCTTTGGCAGGAGGATTGAAAACTAGACTAGTATGTGCCACACAGTAAGTTTTTGTGTCAAAAGGATGGAAGGGAAGGGTGGAGGGAGGAAGGAAGGACAAACAGCACATCATCACTTACTGACCCTATTCTATGACCTTTCTACCACACATGTGTATACTATGCTTCCTTATAAGCACCTGTGTCTGTTGTGTTACTTGTCCCCATCTCTCCCCCGAAACACTACAGACCATGTGACCTATTCATGGAGCCAAATTTTCTAAGCCTGACTCCTACCCAAAGCACCCTCCCACTCCAGACTCTGCCCTTACTCAAAGCTCCAAACATCCTGAGATGACACTGTCCCTTCTCTTTTGTCACTCCCAACATCCTGGTCAAACTTAATATATTTTAGGAAAAATTTCTAAAGGGTTAGTGCCACTAGTGATAAGGACATACTTCATCTGAATTAAACAGCCCAAAGCAAGGCATTTCCTGGGGCTCAGAAGTCAGACATCATACCTCTAACCTGTCTGCCAGCTCTAATGATGATGTGGCCCAACTCTTCAATCTCAGATACCTATTTATCACTGGGTCTTTCATCAAATTGTTCCAACATGTGTCAACTTAATATAAACTCACTTATAACTCAGAATGAGAAAACACATACACAAGAGATTTGAAACTTCTTAAGCCTCACAAACTGCCCAACAGCCTCCTCACTTCTTATGTGGTGATGCCCTGGCTCTAGCTGGCCTTAGACACTACCCACAGCTCCCTCAGCACTACCCAGCTGGCCTGGGAAGCAGCCTCAGTACATACTTGAATCGGACCTTCTCTTCCATGTCCAGGGGTGGGTCCTGTGTGATGAGGTTCACCAGCTCCTCCATACACTGCTGCCTGCACAGGAAGTCCAGCAACTTCTGGTTCTGAGCCTTACACTCTTGCAGGATGTCATCTTCATCCATTAACTCTTGCAGTGTCACATGTTCCTTGTCGAGCAGCTTGTCAATGTGGGACGTGGTATTCAAGTCAAATTTCCAGAACATGATGGTGGCCACAGAGCTGCAAGCAAGGACAAAAGAGGAGCTCACTCCTCCAAAATCCACCCTCAACTATGCTATAACAAAGTACAAGAAGTTCATCACCAACAAGCAATCCTAGCGCCCAAGTAATTGCTCTTATTTACAGGTCCCTTAGGTTCCTCTCATTGATCTACCTCCTTCCCAACCACAGCATTCCCTAATCTGACCTGACTCTCCCCTACCCACAGTGCTTACCTCAATCATGGTTCTGAGGGACCCACACATCTATCTCCCAAGTATCAATACCAGGAATACCCCTCCGTCCTTAAAAAGTTAATTCAAACCAGAAACCCACCTTCCAGTATTTAATTCCTCCTGAGTGAACACTGGACACGTGTTCCTAGAACACTCTCAAAGCCTATACTCAGCAAGCCAAACTAAGGACAGCCTGATTTGCTTGAACCTGCCATTTTCTGCAGTCATGTGTCACCTAGTCCCTCAGTTTATGGTGGCCATCTTGCTGAATAATATTGAGGTTACCCTTAAGACAACCATCTCCTTCACATGCACACAAACTGTGCACGAAGTCTTGCCACAGCCATCTGAAGATCGTCACTAACCCAACCCTTCCTCTGCCTCCCCAGCCCTTCTTCCAGCTTTTGCTGTCATGCCTACACAAAGCTGTCCATCCCCATGGGGCTCGCTGTTAGTGTGCAGGCCAGGGTGAGTTAGACAACAGATTTTACTGCTCTGATAGCAAAAAGAAAACATGAAGCTTCATCTTCAACAAAGCTAAAAGCTTGTCTTCAAATTATCTTTTAAAATTCATGTATGTGTGCCCTCATGTACATCATCCATCCAGGAAAGCAGCACTCATGTGTGGTGGTCAGAGGGCAAGCTGTGGGAGTCAGTTCTCACTTACTATCATGTGGGACTCAGGGACTGAACTCAGATCATCAGCCCTGACCTTCTCACTGATCCAAATGATAGATCTTTTTAGTCACATGAGGTTATTTACAAAACTGTAGTAAGAAATGAGGGGAGCTTATCTTACTTGATATTTTTACTTTAAGAAAAACTAAAAGACTGGGGCTGAAGAGATGGTTCAGTGGTTAAGAGTACTGACTATAGAGCCAAAGGACCTGGGGATCATTTTTAGTGTCGAAACCACCACTCCCAACAATCTGTAACAATCTGGTCTCAGGTGATATAACACCATCTTCTCACTTCTGTGGGCACTGTACACCTATGATACACACATACATTCATGCAAGCAAAACATCCATACACATAAAATAATGTTTTGAGACAGAATCTTACTGTGTAGCTCTGGGTGGCCGGGAACCCATTACGTAGACCAGGCACAGCTCAAACTCAGAGGTACACTTGCCTCTTCCACCCAAATGCTGAGATTAAGGACGTGTGCCACCACACCTAACACTAAAATAAACTTCAAATGAAAGAAAGTAAAAGGCTGTAGTTTTTAAATGTGTTTGCCTGTTTGTGAATCCGAGGTACCTGTGGAACCCTAACACAGTAGCCTCTGACATATGTATTCAATTAATTTTCAATAAATGTACAAAATCAATTAAATGGAGGAAGGTGTGTGTGTGCACGTGAGTATGTGTGTGTGGAGTCTTTTTCACCAAATTATTCCAGAAAACTAAATATGCATAAATAAGCTTATATTCAACCCTTACTTCACACCAAACCCCAAAATAACATGATATAGATCACAGGTTTAATCACAAAATCTACAATTAGGAATTCTAGCAATGTTTTGGAGGCTGGGAATGTAATTCAGTGGCAGAGCCATTGCCTAGCATATACAAGGTCATAGGTTTGTTTCCCAACACTATAGAGGCACAGGGTAGGTACAAAGGGAAGATCAGAAAGATGACTTCAGTGAGAACAACAAGGTGAAAGGAGAGAACCATCCCCATAAGTTGTCCTCTATTAGCAACATACAAATCAAAGCAAGAACACACACACACACACACACACACACACACACACACACACACACACACACACAAATACATATAAATAAATGTGATATCCTGCAGACATAGTGGCACGTGTCTTTAATTCCAGCACTTGGAAGGCAGAGGCAGCTGGATCTCTGTGAGTTCAAAGCCAGATATAGTGGTCTACATAAAAAGTTCCAGACCAGCCAAAATCACATGATGAGACTATCTCAAAACAACAACAGGGGCTGGAGAGATGGCTCAGAGATTAACAACACTGGCTGCTCTTCCAGAGGTCCTGAGTTCAAGTCCCAGCACCACATGGTGGCTTGCAACCATCTATAATGAGATCTGGTGCTCTCTTCTGGTGTGCAGTCAGGAACAACGTATACACAATAAATAAAATTTGTTTAAAAAAAAACAAGGGGCTGGAGAGATGGCTCAGAGGTTAAGAGCACCGACTGCTCTTCCAGAGGTCCTGAGTTCAATTCCCAGCAACCACATGGAGGCTCACAACCATCCATTATGAGATCTGGTGCCCTCTTCTGGTGTGCAGATATACATGGAATCAGAATGTTGCATACATAATAAATAAATAAAATCTTTAAAAAAAAAAAGTAATGAGACAAAGTGTTTTAAAAAGCAAGAAATGTAGGCCAGGTAGTGGTGGCACACACCTTTAATCCCAGTACTCAGTAGGCAAAGACAGGTGGATCTCTGTGAGTTAGGCCAGTCTGGTCTACATAGTAAGTTCAAGGACAGTCAGAGCTACACGGAGAAACCCCGTCTTAAAAAAAAAAAAGAAAGAGAGAGAGAGAGAGAGAGAGAGAGAGAGAGAGAGAGAGATGAGTTGGAGGTTTATAAGACACACTTAACATAACTTATGAAAGAAAAGGTAATAAGACCCACCCCACCACCACCACCACCCACCACCCCACCACCCCACCCCTGTAACAAAATTGGGAACTTATGAGAGCTAGCAAGATGCCTCAGTGGTTAAGGGCAATTGCCTCCAAGTCTGACAACATGAGTTCAATCCTGGGACACACATGCTAGAAAAGAACTGAGTGTCACTTTTCCTCTAACCTCTTTTGTGTGTTCTACTTGTACACAAACACACACACACACACACACACACACACACACACACACACACACATGCATGCATCCAAGCATATACATGTACACACATACAAACAATAAATGAAACTAAACTTTGGGGTTCATGAGATATAAGAAAACATTTATGAAAGGAAAAGTAATTCACCAGACCTCCAAAAAATTATAAACTTCCGGGGCTGGCAATATGACTTAGTGGGTAAGAGATCTTGTGGCCAAGCTTGACAGTATGAGTTGAATCACAGAAACCCAAAAAGAACAAACCAACTGCTTCAAGTTGTCCCCTGATCCCCACACTTGTGTAACACATGCCATGTCCCCTAAATAAATAAGCAAATAGATGTTAAGACATAGAGACAGAGACAAGAACATTTCTGCTCCTTCAACCACATCCCCACTCAGGAGGCAAGGCCAGATTACCACACACTGAGAACATCTATAAAAAAAAAAAAAAAAAAAAAGGGGTGGGAAATTCCTGGGACCAGTAAAATGATTTAGAGGCTTGCTGCCAAGCCTGATGACCTGAGTATAGTCCCCAGGATCCATATAGTATAAGAGAACTTATTCTCTGAAAACTTGTCCTCTGATCTCCACAAATACACCACAGCATATACATGGAATAAATAAATGAAAAAATTCAATTCCTTTATACTATTAGTAAAATAAAAATATAGGTCACAAGGTAGGACAAGTATTTTTCAACATATATGTAGTTCAGCTATAAATCAATACTTATTTCTGACATATATCTGAAAAGTTACTCATATTCACTTCATGAAAAATTTTACAAGTCAGGTAGTGGTGGTACATTCCTTTAGTCCCAGCACTCAGGAGGCAGAGGTAGGTGGATCTCTGTTAGTTCAAGGTCAGCCTGGTCTACAGAGCGAGTTCCAGGACAGGCTCCAAAGCTACACAGAGAAACCCTGTCTCAAAAAACAAAACAAAACAAAAATTTACAACTCAACTATAAGACAAAACATTAATTTCAAAAGTTGGAGATACTTTATTTTAAAAGATATAAAAATATACATGCTAGTTTATATCTTTTATCCCAGAATTTGGGATGCTGAGGCAAGAGGACCATGAATTTGAAGCCATGCTTGGCAACAGAGTAAGATCCTGTCTCAAAACAAAACAAAAGTGCATATAATAGGATCAGTATCACAGTACCCAGAGATCTGCAGTGAGGCTCCACCTCATATCTAACAGCATGACTAACATCAGGATACTAAACAACTGACTCCCATCCACTTCCAGGAAAGGAGCTCTAATGTGGCACAACCTCTCTGAAAGGCGTTTAACAGCTTTTTATAAAGTTGGGCATATTCTTACCGTGTGATCTACCAATTCTACTCTCAGGTCCAACATAGGAAAAATTAAATCCTATGTCTATATGAAGACCAAGTGAAGGTTGACAGATGCCTGTTAACAGGTGAATGGTCTCCCCAGACAAACAATGGAACCTTATCACTACATAGAACAAGCACAACACAGGTGAGTGACAGCGTATTATGAAGGCCAATACTCAATGGTTCCATTTATATGGGAGTTCAGAAAAATGTAAAACACCTGGGGCAAGCATAGTAGCGGTTGTTCAGGGCCAGGGACACAGCATAGAAAACTACATTGTGATAGGAGGGAATGTGAGGGTAATATAGAACTGTATCTTAATTAGGGCTTCTATTGCTGTGCTAAAACCATGATCATAAGTAATTTTGGAAGGAAAGAGTTATTTCCATTACACTTCTCCATCTCAGCCCATCAAAGGAAGTCATGGCAAGAACTCAGGGCAAGAATGATGCAAAGGTCACAGAGAAACACTGCTTACTGGCTCATCCTGTTTTGGTTTGCTTAGTTTTGTTTTCTTATATGCCCCAGTTACAGCCTCAGCTCCCTCTATACCAGAGTTTGTGTGTGCTGACATTCAGGGGAAAACTCCCAGATATACAATTCTCAATGCTACTGCTCTCTTCTTAATCACCACTAATTTCTCAGCTCCAGCTAACCAGCATCAATTATCCCATCAAAACCAAGATTTCACTTCAGAGGTTCTGTTCTCTTATTAATTACAGCCAATTCTTCAGCCTCAACTGACCAGAATCACAGATTCTTAATTCAAACTATCACATAAATGGCCCCAAGTCTCTGCTTCCCTCTGAAACGTCACAAGCCAGGCCTCCATCCCATGCAGTGCTTTCACTATTATCTTCTGCATTCCTACAGAACAGCCTGTGGCGCTTTTCAGCCCAAAATTCAAATGCTACCACATGGTCAGGACTGCCATACCCCATGGCCTGGTGCCAATCCATCATAGTTAGGGTTTCTATTGCTGTGATAAAACACCATGACCATAAGCAACTTAGAGAGGAAATGGTTTATTTCAATTACACTTTCATATCACAGTCCATCACTGAAGGAAGTCAGGACAAGAACCCAAGGCAGAAACTAAAGCAGAGGCCTTTATTGGAATATTGTTTAGTGGATTGCTTCTCATGGCTTACTCAGCCTGTTTTCTTATAGCATCCAGGACTACCAGCCCACAGTGAGCTGGGCTCTCCCACATCAATCATCAATCAACAAAATGTCTCACAAGTTTGCCCACAGGCCAATCTAGGGGAGTAATTTTCTCTAGCTTCTGTCAAGCTAGAGAAATGGCTCTAGCAGTGTCAAGTTGACATAAAACTAACCATTATAAACTGAAAACTTAAAATGGGTCTGTTTATTAATATAAAAAATACCTGTGTGGTATATACAACACAAAGCATTAAAGAATTATTGAGAATAGCCCTGTGGTGGTGCACACTTTGATCCCAGCACTTGGGAGGCAGAGGCAGGTGGATATCTGAGTTTAAGGCCAACCTGGTCTACAGAGTGAGTTCCAGGACAGTCAAGGCAACACAGAGAAACCCTGTCTCAAAAAGCAAAAGAAGAAAGAAAAAAAAAAAAAGAACTGTTAATAAAATACCTATGAAATTACATATAAGATTTAGAATGAATTCAAAGAGTAGAAGTGCTTCCTATAAAATAATGTGCAATTTAGTGTCTGTATAACGCTAGCTGGAGAGATGGCTCAGTAGGTAAAAGCACTTTCTGCTCTCCCAGAGAACCCGAGTTCTCACAAGTTTTTCTAACTCCAGCTCCAAGTGAATCCAATGTCTCTGGTCTCCACAGGCACTGCAAGCATATGCACATACCCACATGCAGACATATACACCTATATATAATTACAAAGAATAAAAATAGGCTGGGTGGTGGTGGCACATGCCTTTAATAATCCCAGTACTTGGGAGGCAGAGGTAGGCAGAACTCTGTGAGTTCGAGGCCAGTCTGGTCTACATAGTGAGTCCCAGGATAGCCAGGGATTCATAAGAGAGAGCCTGTCTCAAACAAACAAACACTTAAAAAACACTGAAAGAAGCAGAAATATGATGACTGAAAACTACAGTGTTCAAACATGAACCAAAAGCTGAGATACAATTTTAATAAAATAAGAAGAAATGCTATACACAGGTAAGGAAAAGATCCAAGCGCAATAAATATACAAACCTTAAGAGATTCTGCAACCTCTATAATGCAGCAGTGAACAGAAATCCATACAAATAAAATTACCCTGGCCCTGGACATTGACCCTAGGGAAACAAAAACTTAAATTTACACAAAAACCTTCACAGGAATGTTGACAGCAGCTTTATTTGTAACAGTCAAAAGCTAGAATAGCAGCATATATGCCTTTAATCCCAGCACTCAGAAGACAGAAGCAGACAAATCTCTGAGTTTGAGGTTAGGCTGATCTATACATGAGTTCAAAGACCGCCAGAGCTACATAGTGAGACCCTGTATCAAACTAAAACAAAACCAAAAGTTTTAACTACAACAAAATTCATTTCTTTGTATGCTAACCAAAAAGGGGTGGGGGCTGCTTGGACAGCCTTCAAAATGCAAACTATAACACAGCATGTGGTGCCAACACAGTAAGGAAAATAGGACAATAAAAAGGCAGCATTTGTGCTCACTCTGACAGCTCACATACTAAACCCAGAATGACAGTGGGAAAATTAACATGGCCACCATGCAAGGAAGTTAGGAAAACTCATCACTCTTTTTTTTTTTTTTTTAAAGATTTATTTATCAATGTATACAGTGTTCTGCCTAAATGTATGCCTGCAGGCCAGAAGAGGGCACCAGATCTCATTATAGATGGTTGTGAGTCACCATGTGGTTGCTGGGAATTGAACTCAGGACCTCTGGAAGAGCAGCCAGTGCTCTTAACCTCTGAGCCATCTCTCCAGCCCGGAAAACTCATCATTCTTATTTTCTTGTTATGCATATGCTGTAGAAACAGTTAACAAGGAAATAACTTTAAATGATGGCTACTCTTGTTTAATGTCCTATGAAAAATCAATGCATAATTCCAATCACAATTGTTAAGAATATATGTACTAAGTTCATGTAAGTGGAATAAACGCTTTGTGATTAGGGAAAAAATTTTTTTGAGACCGAGTCTCATGTTTGTCAGAATAACCTCAAACTTGATATGAAGCTGAGGGTCACCTTGAACTCCCAATCTTTCTGCCTCTTCCTCCCTGGTACTGAACTGGTCTCAAATCCAGGGCTTTCACTCATATTAGGCAAACACTCTACCAACTAAGTTACATCCCCAGCCGCCAAAAGGAACTGATGAGTGCAAAAACTGAGTAAGTATATAGAAATTTATTACTGGGCAAAGTAAACAAATCCCAAAGGGTTGCATACTATGATTCCATTGATGACTTGGTGGGTTTGGTTTAGTTTGGTTTGTTTGAGAGATGGTCTCACTATGGTGCCCAGGATGGTCTTAAACTCTTGGGTTCAAACAATTCTCCCACCTCAGTCTCCTGAATGCTTAAGAGTATGCCACCATGCTCAAATATAACGATTATAATGATAAAATTTTAGAATGGCATGGTGGTACAAACCTTTAATCACAGCATTTAGAAGGCAAAGCAGGTGGATCTCTGTGAGTTTAGGACCTGCCTGGTTTATACAGCAAGAAAGTTCCAGGACAGCCAGAGCCAGACCCTACCTCAAAAACAAACAAACAAACAAACAAACAAACAAACCTAGAAACAGAGGCTGAAGAGATGACTCAGTGGTTAAGAGAGCACTAGTTGTTCTTGCAGAGGACAGGGTTTGAGTCCCAGCACCCACATGATGGTTCGCAATCATATGTAACTCCAGTTCTGGGGAGTCTGATGCCCTTATCCTCTTCTGACATCTGAAGGCACCAGACACGCATGTAGTACAGGCAATGCACTCATACACACAAAATGAATAAAACTTTAAAAATATCAGAAATGGTAGGACAGTATAATGGTTAATATTAACTAACAAGATCTAGTATCACCTAGGAGACAAGCCTCTGGGCACACCTGTGAGGGAGTCTCTTGATTGGGTTAACTGAAATGGGAAGACACACCCAAAGAGTGGGCAGAACAGTTCCCTAGGCTTGGGTTGTAGACCACATAAAAAGGAGGAAGCTAACTCAACACAAGCATTCATTCATTGCTCTCCTCTTCCTAACTGTGAATGCAACATGACAAAGACTCTTTCAAGTGCTTGCAGTCTTAACTGCTCTATCATGATGGACTATATACTTTTAAGCTGTGGACCAAAATAAACTATTCCACCTTAAACTGCTTCTATTTACGATATCCCATCACAGCAACAGGAAAAGACAGATTCTTGGTTTCCAGTGGTTGAGAATTAGGAGGGGAGCAAAAAGGAAGCAAATATGGTTATAAAAGTGACATAACAACTGGGCATGGGAATGCATACCGGGGAGGTCAAGTTGAGTATGGTAGCTCACACTTGTAACCCCAGCATTTGGAAGACTGAAGCAGTCAGATTTCTGTAAGTTTCAGGAGAACATGAACCACATGTAAGTTCTGGCCAACAAGATCAGTCTAAAAACATACAATGGGAGGTGTGAATAAAGTCAGTAGATTGTATTAGTCCCACTTCCTGGTTATAACTCTGTAAAACATTTCTACTAATGCTGGCCTGCAATCCCACCACCTGGAAGGGAGGCAGAAGGAAGAGTAGTTCAAGTTCAGCCACAGCTGCCTGGAGAATTGAAGGCCAGCATGAGCTACTTGAGAGCCTTTCTCAAAACAAAGTCTCTTTCCGGGAGGAAATGGGTAAAGGGCACAAGGGATTTCTCTGTTATTTCTTACAGTTTCGGTGACTAAGCCTGGGCTGTTAAGGAAACATAAAAACCTAAAAATGGAATACAAAAATTTTTCAACATCCAATATAACATTTACAAATATAAGCCACTGGGATGAGAAGATGGCTCAGTCCATTATAGGCTAGGCTCACAACCAAAAATATAAATGCAAGCCTTAATACAGGACAACACAATAACTTAGGAACACCACTGTCATACAGATTACTTTCTCGAAAGACAATAAGATATGGAAACTAATATCAAAAGTTTTTTTTTTTAAGATTTTGTTTTGTTTTGTTTTGTTTTTCCAAACCAGAGTTTCTCTGTGTAGCCCTGGCTGTCCTGGAACTCACTCTATAGACCAGGCTGGCCTCAAACAGAGATTGCTGCCTCCAAGTACTAGGATTAAAAGCATGTGCCACCATTGCCTTTACATAATAGCAATATCAATGGACATATTAATGTGGAAGGTGAAAATTTTCATGGAGTCCCACCTCTAGACAAAGAACTACAGGCAACTAATAACTGGGGAGGAGAATTAGCATCTTCCAGAAATGAACCCACCTCTCATTTCAATACTCTGAATATTTTTTCAGATACATGTTACAGTTCACTAATTCTGTCTTCATATATGGTTAATCTGTTTAAATTCACAAGTGCCTTTAGCTGCTGAACCATCTTGCAGGCCCAATTCCTGAGTGTTTCTTTGTCAAACTTTTGGTTTTTGTTTTAATTGAAGCAGGGTCTCAGTGACTGAGGTTGGTCTTGAACTTATGGTAATCATCATACCTCAGCCTCTCAAGTCCTGGGATTACAGGTGTGAACCACCATGCCTGGTCTCTATACCCTGTCTTCCACAGAGATGCTTAACTATGGAGAAGGCCATATTCTTCCCTCTATAGATGACCTGCTAGGTACCACTGAGAGCATCCTTGTTCATAAACCAGCTTTGGACTTAGTATATCAACTCAGCTGGATGCTCTTCCCATTATGATAACTGTCCTTGAGATTCTTCCAGGCTGTCAAGAGCAACATGATGTGGCCAACATCTCCTACATGCTTACCCAGCACTGAATGAATGAAAGGAGCCTCAAGTTCTGCTTCTTTATTTTTCCAGAGTGACACAATTGGAAGACAGGGTTAGGATTCAAATGCAAGTGTTGCCCTTTGATCCTACAGTTCCATGATAAGAGTCCAATAGAACATTCTGTGGTAGAGACTGTTGCCAAGAGAGAACTAGAATCTAAACTGCAACTTATTATCTGTCCAGCCACAATTCAGCTCTTGTTTTTTTCTATTTTAACTTTTTAAACTTTATCATGGTATGGTGGTCCATGTCTTTAGTACCAGTACTTGGGAGGCAAAGGCAGATGTCTCTGTGTGTTTGAGGCCAGCCTGGTCTACATAGTGAGTTCTAAGATAGCCAGGGCTACATAGAGAGACTGCCTCAAAAATAAAAATAAGATAAGATAAGCAATTAAGCATTATTTATCATTATTGTGTGTGTGTATATGTGTGTGTGTGTGATGTGTGTTAGTACAGAAGCATATGTGCACCACATATGTCTAAAGATCAGAAGACAACTTTTAGGGGTCAATTCTCTCCCTCTACCATCTGTTCCAGGGATCAAACTCAGGTAGGTCATCAGATTTGTGCAATTAGAACTTTCATTCACCAAGCCATTTGCCAGCCCATTTTCTCTCTTTAGTTCACATTAGTTTGAGATACAACATGCTTCATACATGAGACTTATGTCTCATTCGTCTTTGAAAAGTGGAACTTTATCACAGCAACAGAAAGGAAACAATACACTAAGCACAGTTTATTCTTTTTTATGCAGATTTATTACTTTATTTTTTTAATAATTTAATTTTAATCATTGTCCCACTATGTAGTCCTGGCTGTCTTGGAACTCTATATAGGCCAAGCTGGCATGTAAATCACAAAGGTCCACCTGTTTCTGCCTCCTGAAGAACATGCTTTACTCTGCAGAGAATTAATGCTTTCTTCAGTACAAAGCAAAACAGAGTTGCCATAACACTCAGTGTCCTGTCTTCTCTTCTGCATTTTGGAGTGCTATCTTAATTTCTAGTACAACAAAATGCTGGCAAGAAATTACATGAACCAGGTGTTGTGATATCCACCCATAATCACAGCATTCAGGACACGAGGGAGAAGAATCATAAGTTTAAGAATGGTTTTGACTACATAGTGAGATCCTATCTGAGAAAGAAAGAGGAGAGAGAGAGAGAGAGAGAGAGAGAGAGAGAGAGAGAGAGAGAGAGAGAGAGTTCCAACATCAAGTTAAGATTATAACAGAAAGGCTTTCAATGGGCCAATGAGACTCCCACCTCAAAAAAACAACAGAAACAAAAGGTTTCATTGTCATCCAACCTGTGAATGTTCATCTATACAATGTAATTGAGTAAACTGTACAATAAGGTAGAATTTAACTTAAGATCAGCTTACCTTCTATGGCAGTACCTTGTTTAAATCTTGTGTTGAGGCAAAATAAAAAGCATTTGTGTTTTTTTCTTTTGTATATATGCAACTTTAAAAAAGATGTTTTTGTTCAGGGAAGAGTTTTGGCTGGTTTACCTGAAAAATAAGAGAAAAATATTTAATTTTCCTTTATAGGTTAATTTTCTTAGTTCTTTTCCTGTTGCTGTGATAAAATACTTTATAAAAGCCACTTAAGGAAGGCTTATTTTAGCTCACAGTTCAAGGTCCATCATGGTAGAGAAGTGAACGCAGCAGGAACTTGAAGCAGTCAGTCACATTACATCACAGTCAAAGAAAAAAGCAACAAATACCTGTACTCAGCTTGTAGTCTCCTCCCACACAGTCTAAGACCACTGCCCACAGAATGGTGCCACCACGATGGGCAGATCTTCCCATCCCAATCACTGCATCAAGATAATCTCCTGCAGACATGCACCAGAAGTCCATTTCCCAAGAAATTCTAGATCCTGTCAAGTTGACAACTAACATCATACTAACAAAAAAAATGTCGAAGGTTAGTGGTGGCGCACACCTTTAAGCCCAGCACTCAGGGTGCAGAGGCAGGTGGATCTCTGTGAGTTCAAGGCCAGATTGCTGATCTACAGTGTAAGTTCCAGGACAAACTCCCCCCCCCCCGCCCTCCCCCCAAAAAAGTCAGGCAAAATACAAGGAAAACAAAAGAAATCAAGTACTGTTATTTTGAGATGCAGCTAGGAGAGCAATCTGAGGGCATTTTAAGAGATGATTAATTAAGGTGGGAAGAATTGCCTTGAATATGTAGATGGCACCATCTCATAGGCTGAGGGCCTTGATAGAATAAAACAAAACAACGGAGAAGCTGACTAAGCAGTCATACTTTGTCTTTTTGTTTCTCTCCCTCCTTGCCCTCCTTCTTTCAGTCCTTCCTGGCTCCCATGATATATAGATTATGATATGATAGACAATGAGAGACTACCACTGTAACAGTAACACCACAAAAACTAGGAGACTAAATAAATCTCTCCTCTTGTAAGTCATGTATATGGTATTTTGTCACAGAAATGTAAACCAAGATTAAAACTTGGTGCCAGGAGAGGCTAGAATTATGGCTCAGCTGTTATGAGCACTGGATGCCCTTCCAGAGGATCTAGATTCAATTCTCAGCACCCACATGATGGCGCAACAACCATAGCTCCAATTATTGGGAATTTGACACCCTTTTCTGGCCTCCACTCACCCAACATGCACATGGTATACAGACATATAACATGCAAGCAAAATACTCATTTAAAATAATGGTATGAAAAAAATAAATAAATAAATAAAATAATGGTATGGGGTACAGAGATAGATATTGCATGACTAACAACATGTTTTTTTTAAGATTTTATTTATTTATTATGTATTCAACATTCTGCTTCCATGTATATCTGCACACCAGAAGAGGGCACCTAGATATCATTATAGATGGTTGTGAGCCACCATGTGGTTGCTGGGAATTGCACTCAGGACCTCTGGAAGAGCAGTCAGTGCTCTTAACCTCTGAGCCATCTCTCCAGCCCACAGCATGGTTTTTTTTGATGCCTTGTATATTTTTTGTTTTTGTTTTTGTTTTCCCGAAACAGGGTTTCTCTGTGGCTTTGGAGGCTGTCCTAGAACTAGCTCTTGTAGACCAGGCTGGTCTCGAACTCACAGAGATCTGCCTGCCTTGGCTGGGGAATGATGGTGCACACAGAGGCAGGCGAATCTCTGTGAGTTCAAAATCAGACTGGTCTGCAGAGTAAGTTCCAGGACAGCCAGGACTACAAAGAGAAACCCTATCTCAAAAAAAAAGAAAAAAGAAGGAAAGAGAGAGAGAAAGAAAGAAAAGACCTGCCCTGAAGTTGGCAGAATCAATTTTTTTTTTTTTTTTTTTTTTTGAGACAAGGTTTCTCTGTAGCTTTGGAGGCTGTCCCGGAACTCTCTCAGTAGACCAGGCTGACCTTGAACTCACAAAGATTTGCCTGTCTCTACCTCCCTAGTGCTGGGATTAAAGGTGTGCGCCACCACCACCTGGAAAGCAGCATCAATTCTTAAGCTAGGAATCCAAATGGAGTAAAAGGAGAAAATGGAAGAAGTCAGCTCATACAGGCATTTTCTCCTGTTCTCTTGCCAGCATAATGTAAGCTACTTTGTTCTACCATAGCTGCCCCCAACCCCCAAGACAGACTGAAAACTCAAACTGTGAGCCAAAATTACCTTTCCTCCCTTATTCTGCTCAGCTATCTGGTCACAATGACATAAAACTGATACATTATCTTTAGTTGATATCCAAATCATCAGAGCATTTCATAATTAAGGAACTAAAAAACTAAAACTAAACTAAAAAAGAAAATACTAACAATATAAATCCAGTCTATATTTGACTAACTGCCTCAGTTGTTAGAATGACACACCAAACAATCCAAGGACAATGGGTGCTGTGATCACAATTATAGTGCCACCTACTCAGGAAACTAAGGAAAGAAGATCTCTTGAGGTCAGCAGTTCAAGGCCAGCCCGGGCAGTACAACAAAACAGTATTTTGTTTCCTTTGTATCTGGAGACACTCATATTAAGTGAATTAAGTCAAAGAAAGACAAATGTTGCATGTTTTCTTTCATTTATGGCTCCTAGACTTATAGATACATAATGTCATATATGTACTGATAATCTGAAAATAGAAGCATATTTGTCTGGAGGAACAAATGGGAGTGAGAAGTAAACAGTAGGGTACAGGAGAGAGAATGTGCTCAAAAAATATTATATACTTGCATGCAAATGGCTTTTGATAACCCTGTATAATTTAAAAAATAAAACAAATCTAAGGACATGAGGAGGATTTCTATTGAAGTTGCCAGTTTCATAACAGTAGACTGCTACCATTAACAAATGAATAATCCTGTGTGGTGGTTTGAATGAAAATGGTCCCCATAGGCTCATATATTTGCATGCCTAGTCTCCAGTTAATGAACTACTTGGAAGGATTAGCAGGTGTGGCCTTAGTAGGTGTGTCACTGGAGGTAGGCTTTGAGAAATGTGGCATTACATGCTCTGGAGTGTCAGCTTTCAATAGCCCACACCAGGCCCAGTGTCTTTGTCTCTTTGCCTGAATCCTGCAAATCAGGATTTAAAGCTCTCAGCTACTTCTCCAGCACCATTCCTGCCTGAGTGCTGTCATGCTCCCTGCCATGATAATGGACTAACCCTCTGAAACTGTAAGCCAGTCCCCAATCCAATGCTTACTTTTATAAGAGTTGCATTGTTCATGGTGTCTCCTCACAACAATAGAACACTAAAACACCTGATCACAAGCTAACTGATAATCCCTCTCAACTTCTAGAAGAAAAGCACTATAAATTGTGCTCTTTAACCACCATTTTCAAATATAACAACAGACATTCCTCAGAGAAATGACTAACTCTAAAGACTGAGGCAAAAATATGTATAAATTTCATGTATATTAATAAAATACAAGCAGCTCAGCAAATTGTCACACACCTGTAATCCCATCACTCAGCAGGCAGATCTGTAAAAGTTCAAGGCCAGCCTAGTCTATATACTGAGTTCCAGGCCAGCTAGAGCTATACAGGAGACCCTGTCTCAAGGAAAAAAAGAAAACAATGTTCTTGGATTAAATACAAGATAGAAACAAAATATTTCCATAGAAGGTAAAGTTATTTTCCTTTTTTCTTGCAAAATTCAAGATTTCCCTTATTGTATAATTTATATATACAAGAATTGTGTAGGGCTGGTGAAACCCACAGAAACACCTGACCTGAACAACAGGGAGTTCTTGGTCCCTAGACTGATAGCTGGGATACCAGCATGGGACTGATCCAGACCCCAGGAATGTGGGCTTCAATGAGGATACCTCCGAAATCTACGGGACCTCCTGTAGTAGTTCAGTACTTATTCCTAGCATAGGTGTGGACTTTGGGAGCCCATCCCACATACAGGGATACTCCCTGAGCCAAGACACATGGGGGTGGGCCAAAGGATATGATAGACTCTGATGACACCCTATGGAAGCCCTTACCCTCCCCAGGGAGCAGAAAGGATATGTGATAGGTAGGGTTTTAGTTGGGGGTGGGTGGTAGGGGAGGAGGAGAGAGAGTGGGAACCGGGAGTGACATGTATATCAATCTTGTTTCTAATTCAAATAAAAAAAAAAGATGGAAAAAAAAGAACTATGTAGAGAAGGAAAAAGACAAAATTGAATGTTTCTTCATATAGAATCTAGATATTTAAATATCTAATGTGTACATATACATAAAGATGTGAAAGCAAAAAAGAGAAAGGAGGGACTCTGTGGGAGGAAGAAGAGAATCAGTAGGAGAAAGGACATGGAAAGGTGATGAAGTATGAATATAAAAAAGTACAACGATACGTATACATGAGAACATCATGAATCCATTGTGTGTCAAAACACTAATACTAAAAAAAGGGGGGGGGAGAAAGAAAGAAAAGAACCTGGAAGACAAAAAGACAAAAGTAAAACCAACCCAAGTGTCCAGTCAACAGATGAATGAATGAATGAATGAATGAATGAACAAACTACAACACAGGAAGCTGAGAGGTGTAATTCAGTGGTAAGGTATATGCTTAACAAATATGACATTGTGTTCAATCCCCAGTCCCCAATAACAAAGACCATGGGTATAAACAATGGAATGGTAGTATCAAAAAGGAAATTCAGAAGAAGGTGGTGTGAGTGGTCTACAGAGCGTTCCAGGAAAGCCAGGGCTCCACAGAGAAACTTGGTCTCAAAAAAAACCAAACAAACAAAAAACATAATTTCATTTATATGAGGAAATTAAACCAGCTTTAAAGACAGGATGTTAAATAGCAGTTAGTTGCCAATAGGCTGAGGGAGGGAGGGGTGAATTAACAGCTATTTTATAGCAGATACAAATTTTCAATCTGACAAGATGGGGCTGGGTTGTATTTCCATGAGGGAGTGCTTGCCTAGTTTGTGCTAGATCCTGAGTTCTAACTCTAACTCTAAAGAAGCTTCAGGAATTTTTCTGGAATAAGCACTCCAATACCAATGAGAACAGACAGAGGAAATGTATTCACCAATGGACCAAAGCCCAGATAGTTCCTGAAAGGTCTAGGTTTTGGGTTTGGTTTGCATTCTCATTTTATACTCAGAAACCACAAGGTGAGGCTACTGAGCAAGATTAGTCAGGTTGTTACCTGGCAATGATCTACTGTTTTACTGTTATTTCTCCAGGTCATTCTGTTCTGGGTACCAAGTGAAGTCACGCCTGGCAAAAGGCAGTACAAGCAGTGCTTTAAATGAATCACTATATAAATCAGTGTGTAATAACTGGTCTTTCCTACCTTATTCTACTTCAAGGGGGAGAAGAATTGAGAAGACAAAATGTTCTGTAAAAAAACTTTTTTTAAGTTCTGGGGTTGAATAGTGATGATATACAGTATGGACTGATACAGTGGTAGATTTCAAATTACATACATTTATCACAACTAATTTAAGATTAGTTGAACTTGGTAGCCCAGTTACCTGGGAGGCTGAGACAGGAAGATCATTAATCCATCACTAACATAAGCAACTTGATCACACCCTCTCTTAAAAATTTCATTCAGCTATGCAACATGGCACACACCTTTAATCCCAGCACTCAGGAGGAAGGAGCAGATGGATCTCAGAGTACTTCAAGGCTAGTCTGGTCTACAAAGTGAGTCCCAGGACAGCAGAGTGACACAGAGAAACCCTGTATCAGGAAAAGAAAAAGGAAAAAAAGCCCTGGACAAATCTTATAGCCACTTTTTGTGCCTCCATTTTCCTTGTTTTTGAGAGGATAATAATACATACTTACAGTGAAAAAGGATAATTTATCCAGGCATGGTAGCACACACCTTTAACCACAGCACTTGGTAGGCAGAAGCAGGTGAATCTCTGTGAGTTTGGGACCAGTCTGGTCTACAGAGCGAGTTCCAGAACAGCCAGGGCTACACAGAGAAACCCTGTCTCAAACAACAAAAGATAATTTAATGTAAATAGTTTAGAATAACTAATCTACAGAAGGTTTTTAAACACATGTTACTTTTTGTTTTATTATTAAAGAAATAACTATTATTATTAAAGAAATAACTAAGAATTAAATAACTATAGAATTTGAATTTAGCAGGGCCGGCAAAATGGCTCTCAGAGGGTGAAAGATATTTACTGTGCAAGCCTGGAACCTGAGTTCAGTCCCCAGAATCCACATAAAGGTAGATGGACAGAGGCGGGGCTTGGTGGTGCACATCTTTAGTCCGGCACTTAGGAAGAGGAAGACTGAGGTGAGGGTGAGGATGTCTGTGAATTTGAGGACAGCCTGGTCTACAGAACGAATTCTAGGCCATCCAGAGATGCAAGGTAAGCTCTTCTCTTTTTTTTTTTTTTGGGGGGGGGAGGTTTGAGACAGGGTTTGTCCTGGAACTAGCTCTTGTACTCGAACTCAGAGATAGCCTGCCTCTGTCTCCTGAGTGCTGGAATTAAAGGCATGCACCGCCACCTCCCAGCATAAGCTCTTTCTAAAATAAAAATTTGTTAAATGCTAAAAGTAGGTGGAAAGAACCACCCAAAAAGTTATCTACATGCATGTATGGCATGCAGAACCCCCATACACATGCATCACCATCTAGCACCTTAATTTTGACTTCTACTAGACTCTTAGCTTTTCAAGACATGGTTTCTCTGTGTAACAGACCTAGCTGTCCTGGAACTAGCTCTGTAGACCAGGCTGGATTCAGGCTCATCAGACACCTCCAAGGAACTTAGAGAGAAAATGAATCGTCTACAGAGAAGCAAAGATGCATCATACTACCCCACTCATAAGAGACACAGAACCCACACCATGTTTATTCTCAATACAACAGTGCGAAGAAAACCAGACTCAGAATGGGAGCCCTTGGCAAAGGGCTGGCAGGATAGAGCACACTGGGGCTGAGACTCTTAAGGGAAAACAGCTAGAGACAAATTTGATAAAAAAGTATTATCAAAGCCAGAGAGATATCTCAATGGTGAAGAGCACACACTGCTTTTGCAGAGGATCTGAGTATAATTCCCAGCACCCAGGAGGGCTGTTCACAACCTTCTATAACTCCAGCTCCAGTGGAACCTGATGCCTCTGGCCTCCAAAGGTACCTGCACTCACATATTCACAAACACACTCACACACACACAAACATATACACCTAATTAAAAACAATAACAAGGGGGCTGGTGAGATGGCTCAGCGGTTAAGAGCAGTGGCTGCTCTTCCAGAGGTCCTGAGTTCAATTCCCAGCAACCACATGGTGGCTCACAACCATCTGTTATGAGATCTGGTGCCCTCTTCTGGTATGCAGATATATATGGAAGCAGAATGTTGTATACATAATAAATAAATAAATAAATAAAATCTTTTTAAAAAACCAATAACAATAGCCAGGTGTGGTGGCACATGCCTTTAATCCCAATTCTGGAGGCAGAGGCTCGCAGATCTCTGTGAATTCTAAGCCAGCCTGGTCTATATAGTGAGTTGCAAGCCAACTGAGGCTCCACAGTTAGACTTTGTCTCAAATAATAACAATAATGAGCTGGGCAGTGGAAGCACACACCTTTAATCCCAGCACTTGGGAGGCAGAGACAGGCAGACCTCTGTGAGTTCAGGGCCAGCCTGGTCTACAGAGCAAGTGCCAGGACAGTCAGGGCTATACAGAGAAACCCTGTCTCAAAAAAACAAAGAAAGAAGAAAAAGAATGAGTGAATGCCCAACCTTAGTGTGGCTTTTCTAACTTAAATTATCCTGTTTCTCTTTAGCTACATTTTGCCTCTGGGCTTTTTACCTTTCTTTATTCTATATATCTTTCTTTCCTTCTTACTACACCGCTGGCTGTATGGCTGACCCTGGAATCCTCTCTTCCCCAGATTTCCCCTCCTATTTATTCTCTCTGCCCTCCAGCCTTGCCTATATCTCTCTCCTGCCTAGTTATTGGCCATTCAGATCTTTATTAGACCAATCAGGTGTTTTAGGCAGGCAAAGTAACACAGCTTTACAGAGTTAAGCAAATGCAACATAAAAGACTGCAACACAAATGTTCCACAGCATAAATGAATGTAACTCATCTTAAACGAATATTCCACAACATTGTGGCACAGTTAAGTACCTAATGAATGTTAGTAACTGTCATTAGTCATGAGGAGGGGAGAATGATAGGGGAAGCACTGGCCAGAGAAGGCTTCCATGAATAAATCTAGCTTGATCTTTATTCATTCTAAACGAATGACCACAGAGCTCAAGGAAACATTAAATATAGCCTAGATTCCTAGTCTCTCTATAAAAGTTGGTTTCCCTCTCTTATGATAGCAGTGATGAGCTTAAACACAGCTCCTTGCCTCAAGAGGTGAAGTCTAAGCCAGGCAGAGTGGCACATGCCTACATACCTGTAGTCCTATCATTCTGGATGCTAGGCAGGAGGATTACCATCAATTTGAGGCAGCCTAGTCTATGTAGCAATTCTGACATTAGCATGAACTACATTGTCAGACCCTATCTAAAAATAAATAGAGGTAAAGTCTCTTTGCACATCCCTTCACTCTCAGCAGCCCTTACAACTCAATATAACCAACAAAGTTATCAAGACAGGTGCCAGAACCTCACCCCCAGGAGGCTTCACAGCTTCCACCAACACCTCCGAACTCTTTGACTAAACAAACAAGCTTCCTCAGACTTCCCTAAGGATGGCAAAACCTGGAGAGGGGCATAAACACCCAGCTGAGACCCAGTCCTAGAAGTAAACCAAGGTGACTACCGGGGAGACAGAGGACAATCCTGCTGTGCACAGCCCACACTGCCAACCTGGATTCAAGACCAAAACAGAATCTTGTTTTAAGCCACTAATGATTGGGGTGGGTTGTTAGGAAGTAACACATATATCATAAAATAAACAGCCCCAATCTTTTTAGTCTTTACTCAACTTTCCAATATCCTTATTCCTTAATCCACAGAAAAAAAGCAAAAGGTCTCACTCAAGTGTTAATACTGCCACTCCCCTCCAATAACTCTATCAAATCCATCATATCCCCTGCCTTTCCTCTTGTCACAAATAAAGAACTATCAAAGACCAGCCCCTCCATCTGCAATCCAGACTCCACCCCATGTCCTCCCAAACTGTTCCATCTGAACCTCTCACACCAGTATCTCTATTCTCCCCTCCTTCTCTAATGCATACATACACATGCATTCATATACATGCACAGGCACACACATGTCCTCTCTCGAATCCCAGGGTGATGGCAATATTTCCTAAAGGAAATACTTCCCCTCACTGTCTCCAACCCCTCTCTTCCCACCATTCCAATAAACAGTTTCTGTCAAGAAAGCCAATGACTGCTAAAGAATGCTTCTCATTTCTCACCTCAACATTTCAATACAGTGGATCAACCCTTCCTTTGTGGAGTGATGGCCTAACCTGCATTCTTTGACATCTCATCCTCCAGACTCAGAGCTGGGCCAGCCTGACAACATAGCAGGATTCTATCTCTTTTAAAGCAAACAGTTGGGTGTGTTAACTGTATTAGGGTTCTCTAGAAGAACAGAATCAAAGAATGAATATATATAATATATATATTTTAAAGGGAGATGTAGTATACTGGCTTACTAGCTATAGTCTAGCTAGTCCATCAGTGGCTGGCCAAGAATCCAGTAGTTGGGAGCTGGAGACATGGCTCAGTGGTTAAAAACACTAACTGGTTTTCCAGAAGTCATGAGTTCAATTCCCAGCAACCACAAGATGGCTCACAACCATCTGTAATGAGATCTGGTGCCCTCTTCTGGCCTGCAGGTGTATATGCAGACAGAACACTGTATACATAATAAATAAATATTAAAAAAATAATAATAATAATTCAGTAGTTGTTCAGTCCCTGAGGCTGGATGTCTTTTTTTTAAGATTTTATTTGTTATGTATACATGTATACTACATGTATACATGTATACATGTGCTTTCATGTATATCTGCACACCAGAAGAGGGCACCTGATCTCATAACGGATGGTTGTGAGCCATCATGTGGTTGCTGGGAATTGAACTCAGGACCTCTGGAAGAGCAGCCAGGGTTCTTAACCTCTGAGCCATCTCTCCAGCTCAAGGCTGGATGTCTTGGCTGATCGTTACTCTAAGCTGGAATCCTGAAGTAGCTTCTACTATCAGTGAAGTAACACCCCAGAAGAACAGATGAACTTGCTATCAAGAGTGAGAGCAGCCGGGTGGTGGTGCCTTTAACCCCAGCACTCAGGAGGCAGACGCAGGCAGACCTCTGTGAGTTCGAGACCAGCATGGTCTATAAGAGTTAGTTCCAGGACAGCCTCCAAAGCCACAGAGAAACCCTGTCTTGAAGAAAAAAAAAAAAAAAAAAAAAAAAAAGTGAGAGCAAATAGACAAAAAGCAAGTGCTTCCTTCTTCCATGCCCTCGTATGCAGGCCACACCAGAAGATGTGGTCTACACTTAGGGTGGATCTTCAGATCTCTAATAATCCAGATTTGAGGTGGATCTTCCTGCCACAAATAATCTAACTAAGAGACTCTTTCACAGATGTACCCACATGCTTGGGTTCTAGTTGATTCAAGAAGTAGTCAAGTTGACAACCAAGATTAGCCATCACAGTGGCACATACCATTTATTTTTTACTTTTTAAAATTTGTATTGGGGGCTGGAGAGATGGCTCAGCAGTTAAGAGGACTGACTGTTCTTCCAGGAGACCCAGGTTCAATTCCCAGCACCCACATGGCAGCTTACAACTGTCAGTTACTCTAGTTCCAGAGGATCTGATATTTTCACCCCAATGCACATAAAATAAAGGTTAAATAAATTATTTTTTAAAAAGTTGTATGGGTGTTTGGCCTGCATGTAAGTCTGTGTGAAGATGTCAGATCTTGGGGTTGCAGGCAGTTGTTAGCTGCCATGTGGGTGCTGGAATTGAGCCCAGGTCCTCTGAAAGAGGAGCCAATGCTCTTGACTGCTGAACTATCTCCCCAGCCCCAGTGGCACATACCTTTAATGCCAGCATTCTGTGAGTTTGAGGCCAGCCTCATACTTAGAGGCCATCCAGGATTATTACACAATGAAACCCTGTCTCAAAAGTTTATTACACACACACACACACACCAATCTAAAACTGGTTCAGAAAGGGTGGAACAGCTCTGTATCAGACAGAGCACCTTTCCTGAAGATAATAATTATAAACTCTGAACAAAATATTAAAAACAGGTATCTGAGATCCTGGGGATCTGGCTTCTGGCCTTTGCAGGTCCCTCTACTCATTTATGCAGGAATATACCCTAAAAAAAAGAAAGGCTCAGAGTTCAGAGCAAACAAAAAGAAGTTCCAACAAGTAAGAAAATCCCAAATTTGTATTAAACTTCTCTCCAAATTCCAAGATGGGACAACAGATGAAGCTACAAGGGACCACATAGAAAGTGGTTGCTGCTGTCATGGGTAAGCCAGCAGTGGAATGTATAAGACACATGACTTCAAGAGCAGCTTCAACAAGGTAAAAGCTATCCAGATCTGGGAAGGCAAAACTGGACTCCAAGTTCTGCCAAATTAGAAGGATTTTCCATTGTAATCCAGAAGGGTCACAATTTAGAAGTTAAGAACCATGTAGAACTAATGGCTGTGACCCAAAACTCATATCAAAACCAAAAGACCCACACCAGCAAAGTGCACAATTAAGTCTCGATGGTATTAAGGTGCTGTCCCCATAATTTAACAGCCTGATCAAACCACAACCCACCTCCCACTCCCAATCAACATTCTTATTGGAAGTGTAACTCAGTCCTACAGTACATGCTTACACTACACTACACAAAGCACTTGGTTCAATACCCATCAGTTAAAAAAAAAAACAAAAAACTGCACAGACTATTTTGTTGCCAACTGTCCACCAAGCACAATGCTGCTATACAAGAACAGAAAGACTTGGTCTGGCATTATGAAACACACTTGTAATCTAGCACTTGGGAGGTGATCTAAGCAGGGAGGCAGTCTAGTTCAACCTCAAACACAATGTAAGTTTAAGGCCAGTCAGCCTTGGCTACATGAAACCCACCCAGTGTCGAGAAAAAATTCTCAATTTTCATTGGGGAGAAAAGTACTTAATTTTACTTAAGCCTAGAAGTAGTTATTACAACATTTTAAAATAAGTCCGTTTTGAATGTTTAAAAAAAAGCTCAGTGGGGTTGCTGTTATTGTTGCTTTGGTTGCTTTGTTTTGGTTGTTTTGTTTTTTTTTTTAAGTAAATGTTTGTATGTATTATTATGTGTGTATGCTGAGAGTAAATGTTACTCTGTTGCCCAGGCTGATCTCAAACACCTGGGTTTTAAGAAACCCTCCAACCTCAGTCCTGGCACAACCACCCATATCTCACAAGACTGAAAAAAATCTTTAAGGGAAAATAACATAAACCACAGTCTCTAGAAGGTATCATCCATAATGCCAATTATACAACTGAAAATTACTTGAGATGTGAAGAAGGGAATGTGACAACCAAGAGAAAAAGTGAACAATAAGACTTACAAAACACATGGTGGACTTTGCAGAGCCCCCGTTCAGGGCCCTACCCTGCCTGGGGAGTGGTGGGTGGATGGGGTGGAGGGTAGGCTGGGGGTGGGGGAGGAGGGTTGGGGGTGAGGGGAGGGAGAGGGAGAAGGGACTTAAAATAAGCTTGTTCCCTAACTAGAACTAATAAAAAAAAAAAAGACTTACAAAACACCATACATTGAAAAAACACCATACATTGAAATCGCCAGATTGAAATTGCCAGATAAAAACTTCAAAAAAAAAAAAAATCTGTTCATGGGATTTTGGAAGAGACCAGAAAAGGTAAAGAAAACACATGAAAATGCATATACCCCAGCCCTAGCATGTGGGAGGCTGCGGGGAACAGACATTCAGAGTTTTGGGCCACCCTGGTTATACAGAAAGCTTCCAAAAACAAAAAAGACAGAGGCTGCTCTTCCAGAGAACTGGGGTTTGATTCACAGCACATACATGGTGGCCCACAACTGTGTGTAACTCCAGTTCCAAGGGATCAAACACACTCTTCTAAAGCAGGGCAGTAATGGTGCACTCCTTTGATCCCAACACTCTGGGAGGCAGAGGCAGGCAGATCTCTGTGAGTTCAAGACCAGCCTCCAAAGTCACAGAGAAACCCTGTCTGGAAAAAACAAAAAACAAACAAACAAACAAAAACCACTTTTCTAGCCTTCATGAGCACCAGACAAGAAATGGTACAGAGACATATATGCCAGCAAACCACCAACAAAATAAAATTTTAAACATATAAAAAAAGGAAACTCTAGAACTGGAAAAACAGTATCTGAAATAAAATATTACTGGACGTGCTTAATAACAGAACAGACATAGAAAAAAGTAGCAAAGTTTGAAGATATACATACAACTATATAGAAAACATACAACTATAAAAAAATTTTAAATACACACACACCTGGAGTCCCAAAGGAGAAGAAAAAAAAAATGAGGCCCCAAAAGTTACTCAATGGCAACAGTAAAAATGTTTCCAGTCAGGTGATGGTAATACCTGCATTTAATCCCAGCACTCCAGAGATAGAGGCAGGTGGATCTCTGTGAGTTTCAGGACAGCCTGGTCTACAGAGCCAAGTTCTAGGACAGCCAGAGCTACACAGAGAAACCCTGTCTCAAAAGAAATATTTTTGTTTTGTTTTGATTTCTTTTTGTTTTATTTTGTTTTGTATGAGTGGTTTGTTGGTACATTAGATGCCTGCCTAGTGCCCACAGAAGCCAGAAAAGGGCATCAGATTCCCTAGAATTGGAGTCATAGATGGTTGTTAGCTGCCATGTGGGTGCTGGAAGCCAAATCCGAGTTCTCTGCTAAAGCATTCAGAGCTCTAACAGCTAAGCCATCTCTCCAGCCCCCAAAAGTACAACAAGGAATATTTTTTGTTGTTGTTGTTGTCTAAAACAGGGTCTCACAATGTAGCCCTGGCTGCCCTGTAACTCTCTATGTAGGCCAGAGTAGCCTTGAACTCCTGAATGCTTGGATTAAGTCTGTGCCACCATACACAACTTTTGTTCTGTTTTTTGTTTGTTTGTTTGTTTGTTTGTTTAAAGATTTATTCATTTATTCTGTATACAGTATCTTGTCTGCATGTATGCCTACAGGCCAGAAGAGGGCACCAGATCTCATTACAGATGGTTGTGAGCCACCATGTGGTTGCTGGGAATTGAACTCAGGACTTCTGGAAGAACAATCAATGCTCTTAACCTCTGAGCCATCTCTCCAGCCCTATTTTTTGTGGTGTTTTGTTTTGTTTTGTTTTGTTTGTTAAGACAGGGTCTCACTTAGCAGAATCTAGCCTCAAACTTCAGATTCTCTTGTCTCAGTTTCAACTAGGATTATAAGTGTATACCACTATACCCAGCCATTTTACAGTTTTTAAATATATCAACCTAACAGTCCAAAAAGGATAAATATACCTAAAATGCAGTTAAACTAAAGGGGGAGAAAACACCTTAAGCACAGCAAAAGAAATTATTAGATAAACAGTAATAACTGATATCATAAGTAGGGGCTAAAAACAATAAAGTAAGTTTTGAAGTGCTGAAAGACAAAAGGTTGTCAAACAAGAATTCTACATTCAGCAATGAATCTTTCAAAGAAGAAGGGCAGGGTCTAAAGATATGTATCAGTTGATAGAATGTTTACCCAGCATAGATGAAACCCTAGGCGTGCTGCAATTGCAATCCCAGCACACAAGAGGTAAAAGCAGGATTGGAATTTAGAAATTCAAGGTCATTCTCCACTAGACAGCCTAGAGTTTGAGGTCAGCCTGGGCTTAATGAGACCCTGTGAATAAATAAATAAATCCCAGCATTCACAAGGCTGAGGCAAGAAGGTCCTAAAACCAGCCTGAGCAAACCTCATCTCAAAAGTAAGTCAGGAGCTTGACATCATGGCTCACATTCTGCATTCCAGAGGTTCAGAAGTGTCTTTGTGATTTTAGGCCAGCCAGGGCCACAGAATGAGACTCTTGTCTCCAGGAACAAAACAATAACAAAAGACTGGCTGAGAACATAGCTCAATGGCAGAGCACCTGCCTAACATACAGAAGGCCCTAAGTTCAATTTCCAGTACTGCCAAAAAACAATTACATAGATATTGATATGGGATTTTGCCTAGAGTGATGGCTCAAATCTTTTAGTTCCAGTACTTGGAAGGTTGAGACAAGAGGATCACTAAGAGGCCGCCGGGCAGTGGTGGTACACGACTTTAATCCCAGCACCCCAGCACTCGGAGGCAGAAGCAGGCGGATCTCTGTGAGTTTGAGACCAGCATGGTCTACAAGAGCTAGTTCCAGGACAGCCTCCAAAGTCACAGAGAAACCCTGTTTCGGAAAAAAACGAACTAACAAAAAAACAAAATGGGGGGGGGGGGGATCACTAAGGTCAGCCTGAACTACAAAGTGACACACCCTGTCTAAAAAACAACAACAACAACCACAGGGGAGGTGGTGGTGCACACCTTTGATCCCAGCAGAGGCAGACAAATCTCTGAGTTCAAGGCCAGCCTGGTCTACTGAGTGAGTTCCAGGACAGTCAGGGCTACACAGAAAAACCTTGTCTTGGAAAAAAACCAAAAAACACAAGACAGCACTGCCAAGCATACACAAGATTTGATCCTAGCACAGAAAGGAAGAAAAGGGAAGAGGCAGAAAAGGGAGGGAAGAGAGAAAAGAAGACAGAAGGAAAATTGGGCATTTATAAATATCTCTTCATAAATTTGCAAAAATCCTCAACAAAACACTAGCAAACTAAATCATACACACAAATAGAATGAACATCATGCCAAGAAGAATTTATCCCAAGATTACAGCTATTTTTAACATCTGAAAATCAATCAATATAACATACCACAAATCAATGAAAATCAAATAACCATCTGAATTGATGCAGAGAAAGCATTTCACCAAATCCAACACTCTTTCATTATGAAAGCATTCCAGGTGCCAGTGAGAGCACTTAGCAGGTAAATGACTTGCTGCACAAGCCAGGTGACCTCAATCTCAGGAACCCACTTAAAGGTGGAAGGAGAGAATTGACTTCACCAAGTTGTCCTTGTCTTCCACATGCACACCATGGCAAACACATACTCATATATTATACACACAGAATAATAATAAGGGGTAATTTTTTAATTCCACAAAATTGAAATAAAGGCAACTTTCTCAATTATTATCACTTTTATTTAACACTGGGGGCTTCTATTCAATGCAATAAAAAAGTAAAACAAAAGGAATATCAATTGGGAAAGAAAAAGTAAATTATCTTTATCTGCAGATATAATTATGTAAGAAGAAAATCCAAAGGGATATATTATGAGAACTAGTAAGTTACACAATGTTGTAGAATATGTTACCATTATATATAACCCAAAATGTATTTTTGTGCAACAACAAATAATTGGAAACAATATAAGAACATTTACAATACTATCAAAAGACAAAACAGTTCAGAATAATTCAAATGAAAAATGCACCTTTACAGTGGAAACAAAATATTGCTAAGAAAAAAATCTAAATAAATGGAGAAATAAAATTAAATGCATAGAGAGCTGGAGATATGGCTCAGCAGTTAAGAGCACTGGCTGTTCTTTCAGAGTACCTGAGTTCAATTCCCAGTACCCACACAGTAGCTCACAATTGCCTGTAGCTCCAGTTCAAGGGGATCTGACACCATCACACAGACATGCATGCAAGCAAAATACCAATGTACATGAAAATAAGTAAATCTTTTTTAAAAATTAAATGCATAGATAAAGTGACTCAGTTCAACTCTGAATTTGAGCTATAGATTATAATAATACCAACCAAACTTACAGCAAAAATAACAACATAAGCCGGGCATTGGTGGCACTTGAAAGGCAGAGTCAGGCAGTCTGTGAGTTCGAGGCCAGCCTGCTCTACAGAGTGAGTGCCAGGATAGGATCCAAAGCTACACTGAGAAACCCTACCTGGAAAAACAAAAAACAAAAAAACAAAACAAAAAGTTCAAAGCCAGCTTCAGTTACCTAGTCAAGTTCCAGGACTGCCTGGACTACATGAGATCCTACTTTAAAAAAAAAAAAAAAAAAAAAAAAAGAGGGACTGAGATGTAGCTCAGTTGGTAAAATGCTTGATAACACACATGAAGCCCCAGGTTTAATCCCAAGCACTATATGAATCAGTCATGGTGGTACAGCCTGAAATCCTAGCACTTGGGAGGTAGAGGAAGGGGGCAGAAGTTTAAGGCTCTATCTACACAGCAACTTTTAAGGTCACACTGAGCAAATTTAGATCCTGTCTCAAAAAAAAAGAGAGCGAGAGAGCTGAAAGAAGAGCAATTTCATTACTAAATTATTGTAAAGAGTAAATGAGAAGATATGGATAACATACTTTAAAGAGTGACTGGGCCTGCCAAGCATGGTAGAAGATAACTGCCATCAGTCATCACTGTTATTAGTTTAAATATTTTAAACCTGACCCTTTCCTGAGAGGGGGAGATGCGGAACCAAACTGCCTACAGTTCAATCCTGGCTCTCTTGCCTCAGTCTTTTTATCTCTGAAACAGGGAAATTATAGCTCCTATAGTCTATGGTTACCCTGAGGACTAGATGAAAAATTCCCGTATGAATTAAATACTGAGCTGGGCATGGTGGTGCATGCCTTTAATCCTAGCACCTAGGGGGCAGAGGTAAGTAGATCCCTGCTAGTTCTGATCTATACAGCAAGGTCCAGAACAGCTGAGGCTACACGGAGAGACCTTTTCTCAAAAAAAGAAAGAAAAGAAAAAGAAATGCAATGGCACAGTATAAATATCCAAACATTATGCTGTGTTCTCTAAGCAGACAGTTATTTGCAAAGTTTTAAACATTATCTCCCTGCTCAAAATTGTACATTCAGCCTTATCTCTTCTCTAGGCTCCAGATTTTTTTGTAAGATATGTTCTCCCTGGATTTCTTAGATGTCTCCGACTAATTTCAGGCAAAAGGAAGCCTTGTTTTCTCTCTCTAACATGTAATAATTCACTCACATCCACCACGACCTCAACAAAGCTTCCCCGTTTAATTAAGCAGTGCCACTGCCCAACCATTTGTTCCATCAAGAAGCCTGGAAATCACTAAGCCCTCCCATTCCCTCAAACTTCTCTTCAATTGTTACAAATTTCTCTAAGAAGCTAGATTGTTACATACTTCTCTATGAAGTTCCAACAGCTCTACTTCCAAAATACTGCCCTAAGTCAACTGCTGAGGTTAAACCACAACACTCTCCACAATTGTGTGCCACAATTCAGAAAAACACAAGACCCAGCTTCTCACCAACGTTTGTAAGGTTGACTAGAAGACCAACTTTCTAAGCCAAGCTTCCCCTTAACCTTGTCTAGGTTCTTTAGTTCCTGCAAGTCTTTAGTTCCTGCAAGAGATGTGGGCCTTTCCCATCTCATCCCTGCATCTCGGTTCTCTCACCCAGGTAGGCCCTGTCCTGCCCTCCCACCCCCACCTCCTCATTATAGCTAGCTCTTTTTTTTTTTTTTTTTTTTTTTTTAATGAGCATTGACTGGTGTTCTGCCTGCATGTATGTATGTGTGTGAAGCTGCTGGATCCTCTGGAACTGGAGTTAGAGACAGTTGTGAGATATCATATAGGTGCTAGGAATTGAACCCAGGTCCTCTGGAAGAGTAGCCAATGTTCTTAACCCCTGAACAATCTCTCCAGACCCTGTCTTCAAGAGCTTAGTTTTTTTTTGCTTTTTGTTTTTTGTTTTGTTTGTTTGTTTCGAGACAGGGTTTCTCTGTGGCTTTGAAGGCTGTCCTGGAACTAGCTCTTGTAGGCCAGGCTGGTCTCGAACTCACAGAGATCCACCTGCCTCTGCCTCCTGAGTGCTGGAATTAAAGGCGTATGCCACCACTGTCTGGCAAGGAGAAAACCTTTAATCCCAGGCAGAGGCATGCAAAATAAATCTCTGTGACTTTAAGGCCAGTCTGATCTACATAGGCAAGGGCCTATAGCAACATGAACAGATAGGAATGAGGAACAAGGCCAGTAGTAGTAGCTCATGCCTTTAATTCCAGCACTTGGGAGGCAGAGGCAGGAGAATCTCTGAGTTTGAGGCCACCTGGTCTATAGATCCACAAGTTCCAGGACAGCCAAGGTTACACAGAGAAATCTTGTCTCAAAAAAAGGGGGGTAGGATGAAATGCCAAGAAGCCAGCAGCACTGTCAAGTAGGACATAGATGAAGGTGTGAGTGAATGTCTAATCGCCTGAAATAAGGAAGGCCTAGGGACAAGATGGATGAGAATGACAAGTTGAGGGGAGGGGCTACAGAGCAAGGCAAGAACTGGAAAAAGTGACAGACTGAGAGAGCTGGTGGTGAACAGCAAGACACCAGTGATAAACTGGAATCAGGCCTTAACAAGTGAGTTGTGAGCTGCAAGGATCCAAAGTACCGGGCAAAGAGGTTCCATAACGGAGGGAGCTTAGAGAAGGAAGGGTATGGGAGAAGGAAGGGGGGGGGAGGTGGAGATAAGCCAGGGAAAGGGATAGAATGGCAGTGGGTGACTATGACAACTGGGGGATGACTGGAAGAGGAGTGAGATAGAAATAAAGGATAGTGGGCACTGGCGAGGAGGAGAGGGAGGGGGCACTGATGTGTGGAAAGGTCACTAACAGCAGGCCACTGATGAGGAATGTGTATTAAAAAAATGAAGAGGAGAGAAGGAAGACTGACAACACCCCCACCCTATATCAAGGTCCGCCACACCTGTACAGACACTAACAGTGGGGAGGGGCCTTGACAGGGACGGAGGTGGACAAATGGGAGATGGACAAGGAGGCCCCTGACAGGCTGAGACTGGTCTAAGAGCAGGGAAACTGGCCGACCACTGACAAGCATGAACGGGTCCATTAGCTAAGAGGGAGGTTGACAAGGGGAAGGGTTAGCTGAGGGGATGGGGAGGAAGGAATGAATGAATGAATGAATGAATGACGGGAGTGGAGAGCGCTGACTGACAAGCGAGCACACTGAAGGAGGGGCTGACCCCCTGTCGAAGCGCAGGGTGACAAAGGCTCTGATCCTCTCACTGGGCGCTGACTGCAGGTGTTGAGTGACAGGAGGACGCTGACTGACGGGGGGGGGGGTCCCTCCTCTCCCTGAGCCAGAGGAAGCAGCAGCAGGCGCGCGGCCGCACTCACCTGCCCCGCAGGCTGGGGGTCGCGGCGGCTCCTCCAAGACCCCGAGAGAGGCCAGGACGCTCGCAGAGGTGAAGTGCGGACGGCCTAGAGAAGGCCGCACGCACATGGGCCCGGCCCCGCGGAGCGGCACCTTCGGACTCGGGCGCAGCCGCCGGGAGGCTCGGGACCCGCTCGGGACCGCCTCGGGGCCGCGGGCGAGATCGCTCCAAAATGGCGGCGGCGAGAACGCGCCCGCTCCGGGGACGCGCTTCGGCGCAGGGCCGCGCTCGCGGACGGGGTCGGGGCGGGGGCGCGCTCCGGGGGCGGGGCCATGGGAGGAGGCGCAGCAT